>NW_027137579.1:1770790-2050066 GCF_001692895.1 Cenococcum geophilum 1.58 | reverse complement strand
GGAGCATCGACAAGATCGACCAATTATCGGATAAAAAAGTGAGAATGGTATGAGTGACACGATATGAGGGAGAAAAATATAGGAATTATGGGTAATCGCTCTATATTATCGGAGCGGTAATTGGATAATCATACGGGGCGGTATCATTTAATTCTTCATTGCCGGAGTTCCCGAGGGGGCTAGGTATATTCGAGTTGTAAACAGGAGTTGGGTTTTAATTACAATCAAAAATGGACAAGAGATCCCTTGGGACACCCCACATTTATGGCATATATATAATCAATCGAGAGGAAAAGAGCTACAATTAGATATATATATCAGGACAACGCGATATTAATCATCTGTCTGATGGACATAGTTATCTATATCTGCCTATAACAACAGACCTGGAATCCCCCTAATATGCAGTGGATTTCCATACGATTCGGTTGAACCTGGAGGCTATAGATAATGTATAATCTCCCCGCTAACCGCATACGACCAATATTGTCCAAGTCCGATGAGGATGATTTTGGCGATTTGGGCAATATCCAGCGCATCGAGTAAGATGGAACCTCATGAATGCGGGCGATAAAATCCGTAATCACATGTATTAAATGGAATACTAAATATGAAGACCGCGGTCAATAGATTATAAAACCGAAATGTCGAGGATGTAACCCGATATGGAAATAATCACGACAGATAAAACCAATTGTATACACCCGTCAATATAAAATTCCAACGAACCAATGTATCACGTCAAAAATAATAATTCCGCAGAATCAATGACATCTGATCAATAAGACTTACATTCACCGCGAGACATCAAGCGATGTCATAATCACGGTAAAATTCCGCATATCAAGAATAATAATCAGGGTTCAAATTCACGAGACAGCAATGATACATTTATCCAAAATAGATGAGGAAACCAACCTACGGAAGCAACAGGACACCCAAACAATACTTGGAAGAAATTAGTCTTAACGGACCACAAGCAACCAAAGAATCGACCATGAACGCATAAAAAACAGACATGAATATGGCAGAAAATGCGCGGCCTCAGGATATAGTCCCAATTACTTAGGATATCGACATTGTCGTATATGGAGTATATTCGGAAGCGGTAATTGAAGTGATAATCATAGGGGTTACTTCATATGCCATGAACTTTAGAAATTAAACTGCACAGAAAGCAAAAGGAGATCTTACAAAGGTGAATCAGAGTTCGATTATGTTGGCATGAATTAACGGAATTTCGTAAAATATAAGAACCCTCAGCAGCGAAATCCATGCTTAATGCATAACCTCTCGGTACAATTAGAATCATATGGATGCGATCATATCCGCTACGCTATACATCTATCGATCATCCGTCACGACCAATAAAAACTGCCGAGTCACCTACCAATAATATCATAATATCTACCGACTTCATCTCGTCACCTCTCATATACAATACCCAGTACTGCCGATTCATCCGTAGTACATATCTATCAATACTCAAATCAGATATCATCCGCCGCGCCCTATATCATTTGTCAAATATACATCTATCGCATACGAAGGGACTCCACTACAATGCCTGCAGATATCCAGGGACAAATTTATAAGATACGATAGAATGATCTAAATATATACCAACCCTTATTAATGATTATTAGGAAACGAACAGCGATTCCAACAAGATATCTAACAGATATGCCAAATTAATTGACAGAAATAAACTTGAGCCGAGAGAAAATCGAAATATACACGATATGGAAAGCCAGATACATAAAAGTCGTAATTAATCGGAATAAATCGCAGTTATATACCGTTATCGCTTAAAAGATGAGCGATCCAATCACTTGGGATCATACAGGAATTGTCGATATCGCAGATCCAACGAATATCCCATATCATAACCCTTGATGAACTTATACCTAATGATTCAGATATTATAATAATGAGAGATTATATATCTATACTCGGCATTAAGTAGGAATAGGCCGTACTCAATTCAGATATATACATATGAGAATAATAATACGTAAATAGATCCATCATCCGGAGAGATGAATAAGAAATCGGGTATTGAAAATAAAAACCCGTCATAAGAAAATTATTAATCCGAATATCCAATGGAAGGCATAATAGTCCATTCTTTAATCGGAAAGAAAGGAAATCTCTTCCGGCAGTCATGATATAATTTACGCATGCACCATTAATCGATTCCATCCGGGATAATAGCGTACGATATAAGAGGTAAGGCATCGTAAGTCGGATAGATTAAAATACAGAGGATTGACCCTTCGAATCGTATAATTCTACGAAGATGTATCCAGCGATATTCGAGAAGAAGAAATTCATTATAAGCACATAGAAATCTTATAGAAAATAATATAATTTTGACCATATTAATCGAAATGAGGCTATAATCCATTGAACACTATATGATCCACTCTACCATATTAATATCCACTGAGGCCAGAAACACAAGTCGACCGAAACAACCACCCAACAAAGAACGCATGTTGTTGCACCATCCCTCCCATCTGCTCTCTAGGATCAGGGATGAGATGGATCACTAATAATTATCAGATCATTGCAGGCGATTTCGATAATATAACGTCAAATCTTATACTTTACTACATACTATAAGATCCCCCATCTCATAAATAAATCTCGTTTATACTACTGAATATAGAACGCGGATATTCATTCTAGACTAGAACGTTCGGCAAATCCACCCGCAATACCTATGGATTTAATCATCCGATCTACAGACTCATTCATAACGCTCGCTAATATCCTCGGAGCTAGAAATCCGATAAGTATGCTACGCACTCAATTTTCATGCATGGTCGAGGATTACCTTTTCTATTTCCCGATAAAAAGAAGGGCCATATGCCCATCAACGATTTACCTCCACGGGAATATTTCTATCGTGTTTTATTTCAGACCGATATTGACATTATCGCAGGATAGATGGATCACATCTCGATTATTATCCAGATATACATGACATTGAACGACCCTATCCTCAATGCGGAGGAATATATGAGATCCCATTAGATAAATACATTCCATCATTAGGAATACGTTCATCAAAGGGTGAGATGGAGGAGATATTTTCCTGGGGAGAAAAATTTCGACACTCCTTATATCTCCAAGTGATGCGCCCATCTTTCAAGCGATTCGACTATATCATTGCGATCTATTCGATTATTCGCTTTTATGGATCGGCGGATATTCCGGTAATCGATTCGATTTTATATATCCGGGCGCTAGAGGTTCCATTTCCCCCAATATAAATGTGACATTACGCTTAGAATAACTTGCGGAATCGCTTTATTTTTCCAATAATCATAATAAGCGTATGGATATATCTAGATCATTCCCTTCTATCCGATAAATCTATCCCGGATATCTCAGGCAATGCAGGTGGAAAATCATTCGGATTGCGATAGATGATATTGCAAATAATATAGGCGGGCGAGAATCGAGAGATATTATAGATATGACGGATTGAATCGCGACGAAGTATTATAGGCGTGACAGATGAATCGGGTAGATATTAATAGATATGGTAGGTGAATCGGCAGATATATATACGGCGTGACGGATGAATCGATAGATGATATAGGCGTAGCGCGGAGATGATCGCATCCATATTCGATTATGAATTGATAGAGAGGAATAAATAAGAATTGGATATCCCAGGACGATTCCTTTATATTTTACGAATTCCGTTATTAACCCAAAAATCGAAATCTGATTCACCTGAAATCCCGATCGCCCATCCGGCAATTAATTTCGAGAATTAATGATAACCCCCCGTATGATTAATCCAATTACCGCTCCGATATAAAATATTCGACAGCGATATCCATAATTCCTATATTCTGCCGGCGCATCTTCTGCCAATCCAATTCTCTATATTTTTATCCGATAATTGGTCGATCTTGTCGATGCTCCGGCCATAAGAAAATTTAATCGAAATATTCTTATAGATCCGTCCCTCCGAGGGAGATTCATCATCTATTATGGATAAAAATGATATCATTGACTCTGCGGAAATTATATCCTGATATAATCATTGACTCTGCAGAAATATATCCTGATATGACATCATTGATTCTGCGAATTATATATTGACATGATGTCATTGATTCTGCGGAATTTATATTTTGACGTGATATCATTGGTTTTGCGGAAATATATATTGACGTGATATAATTGATTCTGCGGAATTATATCCTTATCCTCGGGCAAATCCACAACATTTAAGTCTCATTATAATGTATTGACAGATCTTCATGATTAGATTATATTTAATACATGGAAAACGGATTTTAGCGCACGCTTTCATGAACCCCCACACATGAATGCGCTGGAATATGCCCCAAATCCGCGCAATAATCATCCCCATCGGAATTTGGAGCATAATTGGTCCAGTATTGGTGCGGTTTAAGTCGGGGGGATTATACATTATCTATAGCCTCCAGTCCAATCCGAATCGTATTGGAATCCAATGCATATTTGGGGATTCCAGGCGTTGTATAGCAGATTTATAGATAATTACGCATCAGACATATGAATTAATATTCTTTTTTTCCTGAATATATATCTAATTAGATATTTCTTTTTTCCTCCGATATATAATATAAAATTCCACTCATGGGGGGTGTCCCCAGGGATCTCTTGCCATTTTGATTTAATTTTGTCCAGCTCTGTTTAGATTTCGAATATAGATTATCATGGGCAAGATGCCAGTTGTATAGAGGAGGATCGAAATTTCGAAGATTCTAATTTCGATATAAATGGTCAGGATCGCATCACGATCAAAGAATAATTCGGTCAGCAGGATATTAGAAATCATTCCGATATATAAATCCGGGTGAATAGTTATTCCGGTGTCCAAACGTCGGTGGAAATAGTAAGAAATAGGCCAATTGTGGATCGATATGATCACAAATCTAGGGAGGATATGATAGGTCGTTAGCAGGTAGATACGGATTTAGGAGGATATATGAGATCATTAGCAGATAAATATGAATCTAGGAGGATACGGAATAGATTATTAGCAGGTAGATCATAGATCGATGCGATATCATCAGTATCAACAATAGAATAGGAATCGTCATGCCACGATCGCAGCTATATTAAATATCATCATTACACGATCGAGATCCCATTATATCGTCATTTCATGATGAGACCAATTTTTCGCCATTAATATGATCGGAGATACCCCATTTCATCGTTACGCGATCGGAAATGTTATTCATACTCGTTATTCTCCACGCATCGAGGACAGGGCGAAAATGATGAATAATGGGGTTATTTGGGTTTGAGAATCCGATGGAATGAGACCGAGGACGGGGAGGCCGGTATTCTTTAAATTAGCTTTATAAGAATATCTAGGGCAAGGGAGGCTCCCTCTTAAGTAGTAGATAATACCTATTTTACTATAGTAACTGAGACGCCTTAATATAGGACTATATTAGTAACTGAGACGTCTTAATATAGGACTATACTGTAGTAACTAAGACGCCTTAATATATAACTGTACTACAGTAACTAAGACGCCTTAATATAAAACTGCACTATAGTAACCAAAACGCCTTAATATATAACTGCACTATATTAACTAAGACGCCTTAATATAGGAATAGAGCCCGTTTAGGTGTTGTAAATTCAGAGTAATATTACATAACTGTCTAGAAGTACTAATCTAATATAAATTATGTACCTTTTTGCCTAAAATCGCGTGCGAAAGTACTTGGGGGTGGTTACTACGCGACCTTATACGGGGTTTAGGCGCGTTATTAGTAGGGGTAGCCTTAACCTCGTATTAACCCAGGTCATAACCACGCCAAATCAGCCCCCCTAATATGTAATAGATATCGGAGGTCCAGGTTAGGCTTAGCATAACCTTAGGTTACGTATAACCCCCTAAGGTCCGCAACATATCGTCTAAATATCTATTAATCAGTAGTCTGTATACTAATTATAAGAAAAAAAGGACTTATATATAGATTAATCTATAAAGAAAAAGAGGCTATATATATATAAGGTAGTACCCCCCACAGGGGTCCCTAGAGAACGGTAAAACTAAATTAAAACTAGGTCGAGACAAATCTAAAGCTTATATCTAATAGTACCCGTTACGGTCAACATATCCTCCTAGCTTTAAGCTCTCTAAGATTAAAGCTATATTACCAGTCCTAGCGTAGTGCTAAGTTTCTTATTAAGGCCAGTCGTCTATAATCTTTAGTAAGGCTATATATAGGCCCACTTATCAATAAGGCCACAGGTTGGCAGCCACTTTATCATTCTTTATCCGGTTAACACTAGCTATACTAGTGTTTAGATCCTCCTATACTATCCAGCAATCGTCCATCTATGCCTAAATCCTCCTATATACTCTAGTAATCGTCTATTTATACTTAGATCCTCCTATGCTATCTAATAATCGTCCATCTAGTATCTAGCTACGCTATAGTAGCATAGTTGTTATCTTATCCTTAGCAGTACGGTGCTAGCGTCGATATAATATAGTAGTAAGGTGCTAGCTCTAGGGTAATATAGCAGTAAAGTACTAGCTCTGGGTAAAAGCGGTAATATACTAGCTCTAGGGTAAAGTAGCAATGCGCTAGCTTTACAATAATATAGCAATAAGGTGCTAGCTCCTGTCCTTTTACTAGCTTATTACCCCAATAAACCCAAACTCTTAGGCTACCTTATCTCTGGCTCCTGCCTTATATTTAGCACTAAGTACCTACCTTAACTCGGCCTGCCTTAATCCGGCACCTTAGTACCTACCTTATATTTAGCTCCTACCTCGTCTCTAGCGTACAGTAGGCATTATTAGTTATAACATTGGTAGAAGGATATAAAAGTAATTACGAGTATATTAATAACTAAGGTACCCAGATATAAGCCTATAGGAACAGCTAATTAAAAGAATAACTGGTGTATAGGAAATAACTCCGGGCTTATAACTGTCAATTAGTAGTCTATGCACCAATTATAAGAAAAGAAGGACTTATATGTAGATTAATCTATAAAGAAAAAGAGGCTATATATATATAAGGTAGTACCCCCCACAGGGGTCCCTAGAGAATGGTAAAACTAAATTAAAACTAGGTTAAGACAAATCTAAAGCTTATATCTGACAGTACCCGTTACGGTCGACAATATTACCCCCCCCCTTTAGTGGTGGCCCCTACTTTTTAGACGCGTTTTTAAGGCCTAGGTTAGTACTAAGTTAGTATAGAGGGCCTTAGCGCGCCTTTAACCTTACCATTACCTTAACAATCTATTTTCTAACCCTCTTCTGTCCTTATGCCCGCGCTAGCTTACGCAGGGCTTCTAATTTTATATAGAAAGGCCTACTATAATTATAATTATATAATATAAAGCCCTCTTCTCCTTCTTCTCCTTTAATATTTACGCGTTTAGTGGCTTTATTTACCTACGCCGCGCTTATGTGTCTCCCCCTTACCTCTTACGGATATAGAGTCTTTTAAGAATCTCCCTTACCCTATTAGTCCACTTTACGGTTAACGGAAGCCCCCTTAGCCTCCTCCCCCTATAGCCTCTAGAGCGAATTCAAGGCCTAGACAGCACGGCTATATAATAATTATAAGGGCCTAGCACTTAAAGAATACTATAAAGCGTATAAGCTAAAGTAGAAAGAGTAGGAAGACTAGTACGCGAGAACTAGAAGGTAATATGAATGGCGCCTAGGTAACAGAAGATAAGCTTTACCTATTTTTAGAGTAGTAAGTTATTAACCTAAGAATTATAGGCTGCTAGCTATTAAAAATAGAAGTTAAAATAGAAAGAGATATAGAAAAGATAGTAAGCGGATAAAGAAGAGGGTAGAAGATAATTAAGCGGGTTAGGGTTAGCTAAGGGGGAAGGTAGCTATAGGGGTAGCTTAGTAGGGGCAGCCGTAAGTATAGGGGAGGAAGCTATAAAAGGAGGAAGGGAAGATATAGGACGAGAAGGCCCTAGACGCCCTATTTAACGAGATAGTCTAATACTTAGTTATAAATAGCTACGTCTCTCCACTATTACTAAGCTTTACGTATAAGTAGTTAAAAGTATAAACCTCGTAGCTCTACTATAGGGGGCAAAGCTCTTAGTAGTACTAGATAGCGTCCACCGTAATAAGGACTAGATTTAACGCGTTAACTTTATTAATTAAGGCCTATTTATAATTACTAGGGGCTATAACGTTAAAGGGCTTAAAAAGGCAATTACTTAGTGCTAGGAGACGCGGGCTCTAGCTAGTAAGATTACTAGATACTAGGTTTAGTTAAGTCTTACCTTTAAACTGTAGCTAAGCATTTATTAGGTTTATATATACCTATCTAGTCTATATAGCTACCGTTTTCTAACCCAATTCTTTAGGCCATACATACGTTACCCTATAGTAAAAAGTAGATAAAACATTTAGCTTACTAACCTACCTATCATTGTCTTATTAAGACTAGAGAATAAACGGGCGCTAAAACTAATAGAAAGCGTTAGCGCGCTATATATGACGGCTAATTTATATTCTATGGAGGGATATTAATACGATGATAAGACACGGCAGAATTAGAGTATGCGGTAAGGTTTATCAGTATTATAGGCCACTATAATATACGGAACGGGTAACCCTATCCTTTACGCCCCTCCTATATAGTAGCGCTTTTACTTCTTATAACTACTAGGGTTATAAGATAGCGCTAAGAGCTTGCTCTATCCTTTTGGGCAGCTAAAGGATTACTATAGACCTTATACGTCTTCCCTAGTAGTTATTAAAGTACTATAACGCCCGCTAAAGCTATTATACCCAGTTTAAATAGATATAAAAAAGAATATTCTAGGGGGTAGGAATTAATTTTACTTAAAGAAGAAGCACTTATAGGCGCCTATAAGTAGAAGCGTTTAAATATGGCGAGCTTAGGCTGCGTTAAGGAGACTTAAATTAGATAGGCCTGAAATGCCTGGAATTACAGATACAATAAATAGGAGCCTACTCTTAGCTACACCCTACCCTGTGCGCGTTTATACCAGTCAAATACCAGCTTCCTAAAGGAAAGAAAGGGCTACTTTCTTCCCCGCCACAAGCGGAGGTGCTAAAAAGGAGGCCCTTTATTTAAAGATATGGCCAAAAACTAACGTCTGGCTAAAACGTATAGAGGCCTACTACCTAGGTAGGGCCATATAATAAGGTTTATAGCTTAACCTGTTGCGGGATCTAGGATTTCTACGCCTCCTTTATATACTTAGGGTAATCCTATTTATAGGACTTAGTAATCCTACGCAAGCAGTTCCCACTCTACTCCTCTTCGTATTATATGGGACCCCCTCTTTAGCTGCAGAGGAATACCAGAGTTCTGGCTATTACACAGGTAGAAAGTCGCTAGCTGAGCGTAGTTACGCTAGATAAAGCTAATTAATGCGAAGAGATACTAGCCCCCCTATAAGCTATAGCTAAGCTAAAATATAAGGCCGCCGATCTCTAAGGTAAAGGTTTAATTGATGGTTTTAACGATTTAGTTTGCGCGTTAGCCGTAGAGTTCGTTCTTAGACGTCTTAGAACGCCTTAGCGAAATAAAAAGGTTATTAGTATTATTCGCACCTATATAGATCTAGTAAGGGAAGACAGGTATCTAGATAGGGCCTATTAGAGTCCGTACGTTCTACCTTTAGGTAAGCCCGCGCTATCTACTATAACGTTTATTATATTCGCGCCGCGTACTTAGCTATCTATAATATCTATACTGCCCACTTAGCCGCCGTCTATAATATCCGCACCGTCTACTTAGCCGTCTATAATATCCACACTATCTACTTAGCCGTCTATAATATCCGCACCGCCCGCTTAGCTATCTACTATATCCGTATCGCCCCTACTAGCGTAGGCACAAGTAATACTTAACTATCTCTCCTATTTATTCTTAACCTATAGGCGCCGCTAAGGAAATATAAAATGCTTTAAGGCAATAATTTGGTTTTCTAGCTTTAGACTAAGTGGACTTTAGGGCTAGCAGGTAGGCCGTTAATTAAAGCTCTTAAATTACTACTGGGGGGCACACTAATAGGTTAACGGCGAGGCTATATTCTATAGCCGTCGCCGTAGGATTATTAAGGATATAAGACGGCGCGTAGAAGACGGTATAGCAAGAGATAAAAAATAGGCTATTAACTAGCTAGAACAGCTACGAGGCCGGTATTCTTTAAATTAGCTTTATAAGAATATCTAGGGCAAGGGAGGCTCCCTCTTAAGTAGTAGATAATACCTATTTTACTATAGTAACCAAGACGCCTTAATATAGGACTATACTAGTAACCGAGACGTCTTAATATAGGACTACACTGTAGTAACTAAGACGCCTTAATATATAACTGCACTGCAGTAACCAAGACGCCTTAATGTAAAACTGCACTATAGTAACCAAAACGCCTTAATATACGACTGCACTATATTAACTAAGACGCCTTAATATAGGACTATACTATAGTAACTAAGACGTCTTAATATAGGACTGTATTACAGCAACTAAGACGCCTTAATGTAGGAATAGAGCCCGTTTAGGTGTTGTAAATTCAGAGCAACATTACACGACCGTCTAGAAGTACCAATCTAACATAAATTATGTACCTTTTCGCCCAAAATCGCGTGCGAAAGTACTCGGGGGCGGTCGCTGCGCGACCTCATGCGGGGTTCGGGCGCGTTATCAGCAGGGGTGGCCCTAACCTCGTATTAACCCGGGTCGTAACCGCGCCAAATCAGCCCCCCCAATATGTGATAGATATTTACAAAGCACGGGCCCCGTGCACGTGACTCGTGCACGTCCTACGCCACAGAGAATACAGATTATCTGACAGCATGTCAATATATATTGTTTTCTGGAAGGTGAAAAAAGTGAAAATCCCTCACAGAGAATAAGCCAGGAGACGCAAGTGATCGTTACGTTGACTTTATATAACACCAGCACGACCTTCCTCCCGTACCGATCGGCCAGCCATCCCAATGGTATCGCTCCGATCATGGCACATAACATACGAATAAACATGATCAAGCCGGCCGATCTGGCTACTTTCTTCTGGATGCTGCCATCCTTGCACAGACGTTCGGGGATATGCTTTCCCATTTCCACCAGAGGAGACCCCATAGCCATGTAATGCTTGTAGCAATACATAGCTTCAAGTGCGCGCATTGTGGCAACTTGCTTAACGAAATACTCGGCCTCATTGATAAAGACAATGCAGCAGCCTAGATATGGCACCCAACGGTAACGGGGTGAGATGGTTGTGAATGTCGGCCATCTACCGCGATTGGGCGGCGTCGGCAGTGGGGAGAGAGAACCGGAGGGCTTGCGGTGACTCGGGGGTGAGCGCCTGAGCAGCGGCTCTTGCTCTGGGTCTTGAACTTTAGTTGACATAGTGATAGACTAATACAAGCCTTGGGGATTTACAGTTTTACTCAGTCTCATCCGCAATTGCTGCAGCGAAAGACTTTTTGCCGCTAATGAATCATAAGAACAAACCGAGTTCGGAGAGCGCTATGCAGATCCTGCACCATACCACGACAGGAAAGCCCGTGCATAGCTACATAAGTTATTTTAAGTTTCAAGCGTTGAAATCTAAAGACTATAATTCTGTTCTTTCAAGCGCGTAAAATCCAAACTTTTGTTCAGCGGCCGTTTGGTTTCCATTCTTAAACCCCCCTTTTAATATACCGAAGCAAGAATCTTCGGTACCGGGAGTGCTAATCGCCGATCCATGCCGCCATCATTTACCCCAGTGCGGATCCATGGCCGGCACGTGTTCCTTTAGCAAAACTAGATAAAGGGGATTTGCCGATCAAGGATGGAACTCTACGGAGGACGGAGCGAAAAGAGACTTCCCTTCCTATTTGGGAGAAGCGTGGTTTGGTGCCAAGACCACACCAAAATTTTAACTTCGAGCTTGTAAAAAGCAACTCTATACCAACTTTTTGATAGAATCTACTTATTTAATTGCTTGTAATGTCCTCTGCATACCTTCTACTATTCTCCCCTACTATTCTTTAAGCCTAAAATGCCTTACTACAGCCTTGCAATGAGGGCGCAGGCCGTAGTAATAAAGGCTTTAGATATACCCCTAAAACCAATTACTTAAGCTACCGGGATTAGCGGCAAGCACATTAGTAACTTATTAAAAAAGGCAGTAGAGAATGGCTAGCATGTAGATTAGGTTCTCTTTAATAACTATATTAAGGATAAGCCCCGCGTAAGGCGTATTAAAAAGATTACCCCTAATATTAAGTAGAGAGTTATTAACGCCATTATATATAATTATAACGGACATTAAAAAAGTATAGTAAAATCTCCTTAATACGATATGGGGTATATAACGATAACCTCTACATTACGATCTACACCCCTTAATCAAGCCGTTTTTGGTGTAATATTACAATAATCTGACTTTTGGCAATATTGTTAAGCGCCTACTACCAATATCGGTATAACCAGTAGAGAATTTGTATGGGAGAGGGCCCTATTTATCCCGCGAGGTAGACATCCTAAGCATTTTTAGGTATTAAGCTCCTCTTTTTCCTACGTATTCACCTAACACGTGACTCTTAATATAACAATACCATTGGTATTACGATACGCTCGGCCGAACAAACAGTATCGTACTAAAGAGATTTTACTATAGCTAAAAAATCGCTTAAGAAAATAGGAATCTTATAGCGTCTATTTAAATTATACTTAAAAAGTACGGCGTTTATAAAATAAAGCTAATAAGGAAGCCTAGATTAACTATAGCTATAAAGAATAAATAGTATAGATTTGCAATGGCCTACCCCTACTAGATTTTAGAAGATTAAAAGGCTATAATTTAGTTAAATAAGATAAGTATTATTTTAGGCCACTCTTAAGGGGGTTATTATAAGGGGACTTTATAGACAGGGGGCTATCCCTTAACACGCTTGCGTCCTAATATTAAGTGGTCCGTGCAGAATACCCGAATTAAAACAACGTGGATAGCCTTATTTAATAATTTAATTGGCTAATTCTTATCGATAACAGTAGGACGTAAACTAGTGTGTTAAGGGATAAGGGCACGATTATAGAATAGAATAGATTGGTAAGAAAGACAAATCCTTAAGGAGGTAAGGCCTCTAGAATTGTGGAGACTATATACTATAAGCATATACTTCTAGTATATAACCGGCGACTATCTAAGGGGCGTTTAGGGGTTACCTTAAGGGCAACTTAAGGTAGCAATAATATCCCTTATCTTACTCTCCTCTTCTTATAGTTAGCCCCTGTTAGACTTATAAGGGGATATTACGTAGCTACGGTTCGTAGATAGTATAATGATTATTGTTTTTCTATTCTTAAAGAAAGGGGTAAGGAACTTAAGGTTCCTTACCACGCTAGTGCCGCGGCGGCACATAATGGCAACTTGCTATACGTGACGGTAATATACCTTATATAGTGACCATTTGCCTTTATTCCCAACACTAGCAACTCTTCTTTTATAGTTGCCATCTATATATATATACCGCTTAACTAGCGGAACAAAAATTAATCCTCCTTACTTACTATTGCTATTGTAATATAAGTCTCGCTATCCTAAAATTTGCCTTTTAGCATGTGGTGCTTTCTTGCTTATAAGTTATAGGTAAGTATCTTATTAGTAGGGCCGCTAAGGCGCTAGCGGTAAGCGAGCCAATAGCGATTTTCTATCCTAGGGATGGAAAATCCTAATTGGCTGGTTTAAGTTAGGGTCTATAGAATCTAACCAATTAGACAACTTTAACCGCCGGTTAAAGTTCCTAGACATCTTAAGACCTTACGTAACTAAGAAATTTCTAGGGACTCCCTTTTAACCTAACCTTTAACTTATATATATAGAGTATTTATATTAACAAACGTCTCTAGTGCCTTATTTAGGTTCGCCTTCATTATTATATCTACTAGGTTATCTTAGCTATTAATTTATTAAATCTTAAAGAGTTTTTAACGCTTATAGGATTACCAAAGTGCTATAATATTAATTATAAGGCGCTTCTCCTTTATGGTACTAAGCTTAACTAAACACTTATAGAGGGAAAATAAATTAGTACATACGATTATAAAAATAACGGGAAGTTTGAGTTAATCTATAATTATCTTTAGGGTAGTTCCAATTGCAATTACTATATTAACTCCGCCAACCATTCTATATATCTCTAACGCTAAAACACTTCGGGTAACGCGCTTACTCTTAGTTAAGCTCTAATAGATAAGATTACTATAGATTATAAAGTTATTCTCTCTAGTAAATTTATTCGCGATAATAATTTTATATCCTAACTAGGAGCTAAAATCTTTATTATTTACAAACGATCTATTAATAAATATAAAGAGCTTAGCGGTAGGAAGATTAATAGGTACGTAGAATAGTCCCCAATTGAGATAGTTTATTTACTAGAAAAGACATTTATTTAGGGTAAGAACGTCGTCCTTAGTTAGTTTCTAATATTAGGCGGCAACGGAGAGATTAAATAAAGCCTTAGGTTAATAGATAGAAGTAATATAAGCTCCATAAGCGTATTACTCTATATATCCTTACTTTAGGGAATTAACGTTAATAACATCAATTTTCTTACCTTAACCCTTCTAGCGTAAAGTAATGGAATCCTCGTTTAGGGAGAGGATGCATCCATTAAAGAGTAATAGTGTTATTAAGTTAAGCTTTTCCTTTGGCTTTACTATAAGATTTGCCTTTACTAGCTTATCTTCTTTAAGAGCTAAGAATTAGTCGTCTCCTAAGATAATTATATTATTAGTTTATATACCGANAATTCNAAATANNGTTCCNNTNGTTNTAATAANGAAGTAGGGATTNAATATAGAAGTAGTTATTAAAAGCTTCTCTTTATAGTGCTTGCTGTAGGTAGCCTACTAATAAGTTCCTACCTCTGCAATTCTATATAATGGCTTAAGCATAACTATAATTATGTCTTTAGGATACTAGTGGCGAATTTGCTCCGGAAGGTATGCTAATATTAAGCGCTAAAGGTGCGTCTCTAATTGGGTGTAGGCTTAAGTGATATCTTATAAATAAACTACCATTCTATTCTTTATTAAGGAGGGAGCTAATGTAATAATGACTCGCTGACTAGCTCGTTAAATCATAGGAGATTATATAAGAATTATCTCTTTGCTATTATTGTTGTAACCTTAAATAATAAGCCTTAATTTCTTAAATGGGGCGTTAGTAGCTTTACCCTTAATCTTATTAACTATTCTTAACTTAAAGATGCGAACTCTATCAAACTTAGTAGGGTTATATTTCTTAAATTTAAAGACTCCTCTTGCGATAAGACCGTTAATCTCCTGCTTATTAGATGCTTGGAAAGGAGCTCCTAGGGTTATAATACGACCTTCCTTTTAGAGCTGTTTTGCGAGCTTAAAATCAGCCTTCTCTTTAGCTGTTATAAAGGCTATTAATAACTTGACTCTACTCTCTATAGTAGTAATAAATTGCTCTTCGAAATTAATAAGATGTTGGCGATTTCGTAATCCCTTTAGGCGACCTCTACCGCGTCATAGTTGCGGCACGTCTACTATAATTGTATTAGGATTACAGTCGCCTTTTAGGGCACATTGATCGTGGTTCTCCTTTAGGGCATCTTCTAGGGTATCTTCTAGGGTATCCTATAAAGGCTTAGAACTGTTATCTTTATAATAGGGCCTAATAACAGTTAAACGGAATTAAGTAGGTCTATAGGGCATCTAAAGAGTATAAGTTTAACTATTAATTGTAATAAGTTTATATAGGCCTAACTATCCTCCCTTTTTACGCCATACCTATACTTTAGATTGGAGTGGCAGATTAAGTGTAGTTGAGGTATTTAGGCTATTTCTTATTCCTAGTGCGTTATTAACCTAGCGCGTAGCATATAGATATCATACCTCCTTTATTGCTTTGCGAATAGCCTTAGCTTATTATATAATAGAGGGAGATAGTAGAGAATTGTTAGTTATTTAAGGGTAGGCGCTAAAGACTAATAATATAGGTACGAGTCCATCCAGGCTAGCGGAATCGTTAATAGCTTTAATAGCCATTTATAAGGTAAGTTCTTCGCTAGCGTCCTTTAGTTCTAAAGAGATAATCTTATATACGCGGCGTAATGGCGCGTAATATCGCTCTATTTTTTTAATACTATTATATACCTTAATAGGGACTTCCTTAACCTTAATTGCCATTGCCTTTGTTTATTATCAGAACTCTATAGATAAGAAGTTCTTTCCTGCGTTATAGATGATTTAATTAGGGGGTCCTAGGTAGATATTAATTTAGTATAACTAAAGGGTATCCTATACGTTCCTAGTTAATATATCCTTTAAGAATCATGCGGCTTAGAAGGAGGTTAAGAAGTTAATAACTTGGAGTACTAGCTTGCCGCTAAGGTATATAACGTCGACGATAATACAGAAGTTAAAGTCGTAGTTATCTTTAAGGGTAAACTTAAATCGGCTAGGGGACCTCTAGTTTATTTAGTAGTAGTAGCAGTATTTTATAAGATGCTTAATTGCCTTAACCTTGACTTTATGGCCTGCTTGCTAAAGAACCCTAAGTAATTAGTAAACTAATAGGTGACTAAAATGATGGTGTAGTTGGCGTAACTCTGACTTAGTTAAATGGCTTTAAGCAACACTCTTTTCTAGTTATTAAAGGAGCAGCTAAGGGTAACCCCACTTACGTACAATAGGTACCCAATTATCTCCCTACACAAGTATATTCTTAAGGTTATTAAGCTTAACGCCTAGTTTATCTATATCTCTAATGCAAAATAGAAACGGGGTGTTTATAGGAACAACGTAAAAAGTAATGTACCCTAAGGGGGTTTAAACCCTAATTGTACCGAAAGAGATCGCAGTACCTTTGCTAAAACGAATCATATATTAGCCTGCCGTTAAATAGTTAATTTAAATAGAGCTATTAAGCTGCTAAAGGGCTCAAACTTAAGGTTCTCCTGCTATAGATACTCCTACAGCTCTAGTATCCGGTATAATACTATAGAAGACGTTTACTAAGTATCTGTTGTTAAAGGAAAACGCGGAGCTCTTCTTTGGCTTATTAAAGATATCTAACTTCGTAATAAAATGGAGCGTAGATTAGTTATTAAGAACAGCAACGGTTTATATACCATTTACCTCACTATACTTAGTAAAGTATTAGTTAGGTAAGTAGTCCTCAATTTTTATATCCATAAGGAGCTATTCGGTCTTATTAACCTCACCCTTAAGGTCTTTTACGCCTTCATATTAAACTAGGAAGCTTTAGAAGTAGGCCATAGTAACCTTATAATTTCTAACGTTTTTTATACTTTAACGGAACTTATTATATGCCTCTTTTCGCTTATTAAGGGAGTGTCTAGTTAACTAGCAATTTAGCTTCTTATAAACGTAGCACTTCTTCTAGTAATTACTTCAAAATAAACCTCCATAAGGACCTCTATAATTACCTTATAGTTAACATTAATTATACCCTTTGCTATATTCCCTACCACGGCCGCTATATATTTAATTAGTCTAGTTGTAATCATATTGGTTAGGAACGCTTAGTTAGGTAGGGCTTTTGGTATAGAGCTATTAAGATTCTTATATTTATATTATAGTACCTATAGCAGAGCGTAGCTCGGCATATACTCCTTTAAATATATCCACAGGTTTATATAGCGCTAAGTTACACTTAGAAACGCTATGGCATACTAAAATAACCTAGTCCCTTAGGCTATTCTTGTTTTGGTAAGTTTTAATAAGTCCATATTAGATTTTTTAGAGTTTATTAAAGAGTAGTTAAAGACACTCTAGGTAAGTTGTTATTAGGTTAGAAGTGATAACTCTTTGGAATATAGTCTCCCGCTATTTAGATATATAGAGTTAGCAATTCTTATTAGTTTTAAAGTAGGCTCTAGTAAGCTAAAGCATTATATTAAAGCTATAGTTTTTACCTGCGATATAGTCATAATAGAACATTACCGCCTGTCCCTTTAATATAATAGAGAAAGCATAATAGAACTAGTGGCGTTAAATTCCGACCTTATTATAGTAGTTATAAAAGACCTATAGTTTTACTCTAAGCATATCGTATAATTCTCCTCTAAACTTCTTCTCTTCGTCCAAATATACCTTTATTAGATTTATAACTTCTTAAAATAAAGGCTTATTGGTTAGCTAGGATAGAGGAGTTAGAAATAGTAAAGGTAAAGAAAAAGCACCTCTAGGTAGTAGAGCACCTCTAGGTAGGAAAGTAGCGTTCTAGGGGTTTTATTCCGAATTAAAGTTGCCTTTTAAAGAATATAGGTTGGTTTTAGGTTTCCGTAGTTAATATATAATCTTAGCTTCCGTCTATACTAGTTCTTCTATACTAGTAAAAACGGCGTAAATATTACTAGTAATTAGGTTACCGTCCTTAGCAATATATACCCTATTCCTTTAAAGGGAGTCTTAAAAATCCTAAATAATATTAACATTACTAAGTGCCTAGGTATCGGCGGTCTATCCTATAAAATCCTCCCTAAAGTATTCCCATAACTATAAATCGGCGTAGTAGCTATCTTAGTAGAATAGAATATGGTATAGGAGAAAGCCGTTAACTTGTTTTGTGGTATAGGTTATTATATTAAAGGTAAATACATCCTAATCTTTATCGATGAGTTTCGCGTATATAGCTACCCCTAGTAGTAAGGAGTCTCTCTAGTCGTTTAAAGTGGCTATAGTTATGTCTTTAAAGGAAGGGAATATTAGTAGTGTAGGGATTGTTGTTTAGTACGCGTTTATAACATATATTTGCGATTATAGGGCTTAGGACCAGTTCTAGCCTTAAATCGCGAAGACTTATAAAGCGTGTTATTCTACGTAATAAACGCAAGAATCCGTAATCTTAGAAAGGCTTAGGACTAGTTCTGGCCTTTAGATTCTTAGATTTGTGGAAGAGTTCTATTTAAAGTTTAGGACCAGTTCTAACCTTAAAAAATAGCTTCCTCTAGCACGAGTAGCACTAGTATAGTGGCTCGTCTTTTCTTAGTGAAAACCTAGCTGTTCTATAGTATAACTATAAAGTTAACCACTAATCAGTGTTGGACTTATAAGGGGATATCACGTAGCTATGGTTCGTAGATAGTATAATAATTATTATTTTTCTATTCTTAAAGAAAGGGGTAAGGAACTTAAGGTTCCTCACCACGCTAGTGCCGCGGCGGCACGTGATGGCAACTTGCTATATGTAACGGCAATATGCCTTATATGGTGACCATTTACCTTTATTCCTAACAGCCCCTAATTACTATTATTTTATAGTAGAGGGAGATTATAAGGGCTTGTTCTAAAAGGGTTTAGAGAGATATTAGTATACTACTATATATTATTATTTATCTAACCCCTACTTTAAACTTCTAAAAAACCTTAATAAGGAAAAAACGTAACTGGAGAAAAGATATAAGGATTACTAGGAAACCTATTAAAAGCCTACTAGAAGCCTACTAGTAACCGCTTAGGCTAATCTATAGATTTTTATATAACTTTATATTTAAGCCTTTATACCAGTCTATAATTAATTATAAGTATTATAGGTAATTT
This sequence comes from Cenococcum geophilum 1.58, assembly GCF_001692895.1. Classification (NCBI taxonomy): domain Eukaryota; kingdom Fungi; phylum Ascomycota; class Dothideomycetes; order Gloniales; family Gloniaceae; genus Cenococcum; species Cenococcum geophilum. The sequence goes on along the minus strand of NW_027137579.1, from coordinate 2,030,471 downwards.
AGTGTTCCTAATATAGTTCTATAGAACTATTTAGTATATAGCTTAATAGCCCGCGAAGCCCTACTGCACGCGTCCACGTCGCCGCGGGTGGAAACATCATCAGGAAATCGTTCCTCATAATGGCCAAGTGCAGAGGCGATGGTAGGGAGCCGTCGCAGCGCGTGCAGCGCGCTGTCGTTGCGGCTCTGTGGTGTTAAGCCCGCGACGCGTACGATGCATCGCCCTCAACAACACCAGGAGCCCTACTGCCCCCGCTGAGGCTCCTGTCCTACCATCTAGGGGGGCAATCAATCAAGGGAAACTGGGATACGAAAACCACCCGACGTACGACTACCTAGCTCGTAGCTAGGGCCGAAACTGGCCTTATCAAGCCAGCGGATGCGGACGCGTCCTAGGCGTACGACAGGACACCCTTGGGCTTGCACTAGCTCTGAGACCGAGAGGATACGGCGAGGGCGTAGGGAACCTCTTTTTATAAGAACTTGTTAAGGTTAACGCGTCGCAGATACTTCGTACGAAACTTGTTAAGGCCCCAAGGCCACCGCGAAGAACTTGTTAAGGCCCTGCCTAGAGAACTCGTTAAGGCCCCTCCAAGGGCCTATCTGGTATCCGGTACACCCAGGTAACTCAGAAGAGGGTCTTAATAGGCGTGGTGCGCGCGACCTGGTCGACAGCGACGCGACGGCGACGCGACGGCGACCAGACGGCTNAACGAGGTGGAAACACGGGCAAAGCTCTAGGCAGCGGAAACACAGGCCAGCTTCGACGGCCCCATGGCGTCAAAAGGTGACTCATAGGAGGGTCTTAATAGGCGTGGTGCACGCAACCTAATGCATATGTATAAGGCGACTCACAGGAGGGTCTCAATAGGCGTGGTGCACGCAACCTAATGCATACATATGGGGGAGGCTGCAGGGGAAACACAGGCCAGTCGGACGAGGACTCAACAGTTAGAGACACAGGCCAGCTTATAGGAAGGGGGGACACAAGCTTAGTTAGTAGGAGAGGGGGGAGCAGGTTGCCTGGCACGGGACCTGGCGTCTCTACGGCCCCCTCCTGCAAGACACGGTCGGCCTGTCATAAGGAGACTCCTACAGGCAACGCGAAACGGGAACTAGCAGTAGTATAGGGTGTTGCGCCCCTACACTACTACTAGTCTCCTACGGGGCGTAGTACGTAGCAGCCACTGCTGGCTCCAAGGACCTCACCCCTTAGCTGGGCTCTGACCCTTAGTGCACCTAGTAGGCAGGCAGGATCACGTCCTGGCCGGAGAGACTGCTACGTGGCTCGAGAGAATAGATACGCGTGTCGGTATATCAACAGACGGGACCGTTCGCCTCTAGGGCGGTACGCCGGTGAGATATGCTTAAGGAGCAAACAGGAGTTACTCAGGCGGGAGAGGTTTTGGCCCAGCCTTGACCGTAGAAGGTGGTGACGCCTAAGGGTAGGAATAAGCCACTGGAAAACTGGGGTAGAGGCCTGGATAAGCAGGTATGTCGAACTCTACTGTATTATAGCTAATACATAACTACCTGCCCCCTGAGATGCATGCATCGCAGGGGAGACACACGTCGAACGACGGTGGTTCGCACTCGCGCGCGCCCACCAGAACCACGCCCAGCAATGGCCCTCCACAACAAGAACGGGCGAATACCACACCACAAAACGGAAAGACCTCTATTAAGAAGGCATCTGACAAAATACAAAGCCTATTAGACGCGTCTAGTATCCGCAGTTATAGGGGAGCGACCGTCAGCTATAACGAACTAATACAGCTAATAGAATGGCTCCGCTAATCTAGCGTACCTTAGGCGCCCCTCTAGCAAACCCTTAACTAAATCCTCTAACAGCTAAGCAAAATTAAAAATAAATAAAACCCCTCTTTACCGGCAAACCGCACCTAGGCTACCGTAGCTGCGCCTCTATAGTATAGGGAGCCTATCCCCCTAAAGATAATATCCGGATATATAATTACAATATAACTAAATATAGAGAAAGTAAAGGGGCTTAGGGGATAATTAGAAATAGAAGTCCTTACAGAAATTTATAAAGAAGTCTACAATACCGTTATAGTCTAATACCTTAGGAGTAGAGATATTAGAGTTACCTTAAGGGACTAATAGGTAAAGGAACGAGCTATAAGGGTAGGGGATAGGCTAGGAGAACGTATTAGCATAAAAGTGCTCCGTAAAGATTACCTAGTTGAAGTCCTAGCGGTTTCCCTAAGCCTTAGGGTAGAAAAGGGACGCCAGGCGGATAATACGGCAACTATATATAAGATAGTAAAATAAATGGAACGCCTTATACTAGGACTTAAGATTACCTAAATCTAATAGCTTTAATAGGAAAATGTAAACTAAGCATATAATAAGAATAATAAAAGAATATAAGGGTCGCTAGAGACTCGCTAGGGAGACACTAGTTAAACGTATAGCTCCCTTATTATTAGTATATATACACTAGGAATGCAAAAACTTCTTATCTAAAAAGGTATTATTATAAATGGCCTTATATATAACGCAAGGCTCTATAACTATAAACTCCGCCTAGAATAATGCTACTGCTGTGTATAATGGGGATATACCTAATCTATATACGCAGTATAGGTGTGCTGCGGCTACTATATAGGCCCCTACAATATAAGAAACTGCTTAAATTAAGACTAAATAAAATGCGTAAACTGCCACTAAAGCATACATAAGGCGTGGGAGAAAGGAGACTGTATTAAATATAGGAGACGGAAGGTAAGGGCTTAATAGCTGCGGGAATAACTGCACGCTAGGTTATACGAATAGAAATAATAGGCGATAAGCTAAGGGGGCGCAGGTGCCTTTTTAGCATTTCCTACCTTTAATACTAGGGGGCTAGGCTAGCTATCCCAAGCCTTAACGGGCCAGAAGCGTCGCCGCGCGATATTACTAAACCGTATAGGGATATAAGGGTCATAGGGGACATAAGGGAGAGGACGCCCTGTAGGAAGACTATTATGGACAGCTATAGTAAGCTTAAGACCAGGATAATTAAGAATTAGACTTAACGCGGCAAATATAATATTTATAGCCAACTCTTAAAGGGTATATAGCTAACTAGTAAGAATAGGGGAGGAACTGGAGATAATAATAGATTTAGATATAGAAGCGCTACTAGGAATATAAGACACGGGAATAGAAAGCTCTATATAAAATAAGTAGTAACTAGGATGCAGATATAAGAGATAGAAGCTCTAAATATTCTAGAGAAAGTGGAAATAGAGGAAGTAAGGAACGAAGGAGAGGCGAAGGACCCCCGCTGGGGGTCCGCCACCTATCCATTATATAGTATAACTGCGGTAATATAAACCACCGTCTTACAAGGCCCTTGCTAGATAGCTTAGACCTAGAGAAATACTATATCCTTGCTATATAAGAGCCGTATTATAATACCTATATATAATTAATATACTGCCCCTAAGGATTCCAGCTCCTATATAAACCAAAAGCAGCCATACGCGTATACTTTATGATTAGTAAGGCTATTAGCCTATCCTTATAGTTATTGTCGGGAATGAGGTAAGTTGCCGTCGCATGAAGCATATTGCCGTCACGTGTCGACGTAGCCCTAGCGTGGTAAGGAACCTTAAGTTCCTTACCCCTTTCCTTATTCCTATTAATAAGAATTAACTAATATTACTATAACCCTACTTAAGTAGTTGTTATTAGTGAGTTACCCTATGTTTCCAACACTAATTAGTGGTTAAATATATAGTTAACTATAGAGCAGCTAGGTTTTTGAATAGAAGAGATAGTCTTGTATAGGGGTGCTATATACGCTTATATGGAATAGATCCTGGCGATACTATGCTACCTTAGACTTGCGGAAAACTAGTAATAGAAGTGTTACTAAGTACTAGGAGATACTAAGTTATATCTATCATGTAGAACAACCACGTTTACGAAGATTTGGTTAAGTACTTTAGGTTAGAAGTGTTACTAAACCTATGGTCCTAAAATTAACGTCTAAAACGCGTTAAACAACTACGCATATAAAGATTTAGTTAAGTACTTTAGGTTAGAAGTGTCACTAAACCTACGGTCCTAAAGTTAATGTCCGAAACGCGTCAACAACATCTTAATTGCCTACCTTTTAATAGCAAACCTACGAGATTCTATAAAGCTAAAAACCCTACCTACCTTCGACGTACGACACCCCGTCGATTTTATACCTACTATGGCGTTAACCTACCTAAAGAAGTACGAGAAAAGCATTAACCTGGAGATATAGGATACAGATATTGACCCTATAAACGCTAAGGAATAGGACCTAAACAGATTCTTAGTATACTATATAGTATACTATATAGATAGCGAATACAACGATACCGAGCTATAGTATTGTATAAAGGAGGACTTTATTAGATAGATAAAGGAAATATAGGCTCTTATAAAGAAGGACGTTGTATAAGACTTCTATAACTTCCTTTGGGAGAATAGAGTATTTATCCCTATGGATAGGGGTGCTATTAAAGATAATATCTAGGAGTAAGTTATTAACGTAAAAGAAGAGCACGAATGGACTCTATAAGAGGTTAAGCACTAACTATATACTAAGAGGAAGCTTAACTTACGATAGAATCTAAATAATACGCTAATAGAGACGCGCTCTAATTCCATTACTCTAGGTATAAGTTCTTATGTTCCGTATCTATTGCTTCTACCTCTATCTCTAGCTTCCTAGGATCTACTAATTTAACTAGTAATGTTAACTACTACCCCTTAAGAGTAAGCGTAAGATCCCCTTGCTTCGCGATTTAATAACCTTTAAACTCTATTATAGGAAGATTAGGTACCACGCCGTGTTCTACTAAGCCCTATATCTTTACTACAGCCTATAAAGCAATCCCTACCTTAATCTTTAATGTAATTTTAATGTGGTCTAATACTACTTAGAGGTACTTTAAAAATGCTTATAGAGCTTATAAAGCTCTATATGAACTAGGAGAAGAAGTTTAGCGGGGAACTGTATAATATCCTTAATTCGAAGCTATATATCTTCTATAACTATTACTAGAAGGTTAAACTAGAACCTAACTAATATCACAACGCCTATTCCGTTATGCTTAAGGGCCGCGCTAGTACCTTCTATTATAATTATTTGGCAGGAAAAGGATATAATTTTAACCGAATAATATATAAGATAAGATGCCACTTTAAAACAGAAGAGAATAAGCAGCAATATATATTGGAGTAGAGAGAGACTACCTTTCTAAGAATCATTGCTACGAACCCAGGTATCTCTTGGCTTAATTATCTTTAAAAGCTCTTTAATTAACTTTAAACAATTTAGTATAGTTTATCTAAATTATATTAAGAGGACCTTAGCCTACGTAATTAAGTTATTAGCGTATGCCGAGGTATTAAAGAATATAATTTTACTTTCTTTAGCCCTATAAGTACTTATGAAGGAGTATATACTTAATTAAGATCCTCTATTAGCACCGCTCTACGCTTTTAAAAAGTATAGCAATTTAACGCCTAACTCTAACCTACCTTAATTAACCTAGCTAATTAACATAATTATAACTAGACTGATTGAATATATAGTAGACATAGTAGGGGATATAGTAAAGGGTATAATTAACGTCAACTATGAGGCAATTATGGAGGTCCTTATAGAGGTTCACTTTGGAGTAATTATTAGAAGAAGTGCTACGTTTATAAGAAGCCAAATTACTAGTTAACTAGACACCCTCTTAATAGACGAAAGGAGGTATATAATAGGTTTCGCTAGAGCGCACGAAACGTCGGAAACTAAGAGGTTACTATAGCCTACTTCCAAAACTTCCTAGTTTAATATAAAGGCGAAGAAGATCTTAAGGGTAAGGTTAACGAGGCCAAATAGCTCCTTATAGATATGGAAATTAAGGACTACTCTCCCAACCAATACTTCACCAAGTATGGTAAGGTAAATAGCACACAAACTGTTGCTATCCTTAATAACCAATCTACGCTCTATTCTATCACAAAGTTAGATATCTTTAACGAGCTAAAGGAAAGTTCTGCGTTCTCCTTTAACAATAGATACTCGGCGAACGTCTTCTATAGCATTATGCCAGATACTAGAGCCGCAGGAGTATCTATAGCAGGAGAGCCTCAAGTTTAAGCTCTTTAGTAGCTTAATAGCTCTATTTAAATTAACTAATTAATAGCAGGCTAATATATAATTCGCTTTAGCAAGGGTACTATAATCTCTCTTAGCACAATTAAGGTCCAAACCCCGTTAGGATATATTACTTTCTATATTATCCCCGCGAACACCCTGTTCCTATTCTATATCTAAGATATAAATAAATTAGGTATTAAGCTTAACAACCTTAAGAATATACTTATCCAGGGAGATAATTGGGTGCCCGTTATACGCAAGTGGGGTTACCCTTAGTTGCTCCTTTAATAGCTAGAAAGGAGCATTGCTTAGAGCTACCTAACTAAGTTAGAGTTACGTTAACTACACCGTCGTTTTAGCCACCTATCTGTTTACTAATTACTTAGGGTCCTTTAGCGAGTAGGTTATAAAGTTAAGGTTAAGGTAATTAAATATCTTATAAAGTACTACTACCACTACTAAATAAACTAGAAGTCCCCTAGCCGATTTAAGTTTACTCTTAAAGATAACTACAACTTTAACTTCTGCATTATTATAGATGTTATATATCTTAGCGGCAAGCTAGTACTTTAAGTTATTAACTTCTTAACCTCCTTCTAAGCCGTACGCTTTTTAAAAGATATATCAGCTAGGAACGTATAAGATACTCTTTAATTATACTAGATTAATGTCTACCTAGGACCCCCTAATTAAATCGTTCACGATGCAGAAAAGAACTTCTTATCTATGGAGTTTTAATAATAGGTAAAGGCAATAACAATTAAGGTTAAGGAAGTCCCCGTTAAGGCATATAATAATATCAGAAAAGTAGAATAATATTATACGCTATTATGCCGCGTATATAAGATTATTTCTTCGGAACTAGAAGGTGCTAGCGAAGAGCTTATCCTACAGATAGCTGTTAAGGCTGTTAACGATACCGCTGGCCTAGATAGGCTCGTACCTACATTACTAGTCTTTAGCGCCTACCCTCGAATAACTAATGATTTTCTACTATCTCCCTCTATTGTGTAATAAGCTAAGGCTATTCGCAAGGCAATAAAGGAGGTACGATATCTCTACGCTACGCGCCAGGTTAATAATGTACTAGGAATAAGAAATGGCCTAAATACCTTAACTACGCTTAATCTGCCACTCTAATTAAAGGTACGCGTATGGCGTAAAAAGGGAGGATAGTTAGGCCTATATAAACTTATTATAATTAATAGTTAAACTTACACTCTTTAGATGCCCTATAGACTTACTTAATTCCACTTAACCGTTATTAAGCCCTACTATAGGGATAATAGCTCTAAGCCTTTATAGGATACCCTAGAGGATACCCCGGAGGAGAACCACGATTAATGTGCTCTAGAAGGCGAAGGCGATTCTAATATAATTATAGTAGACGTACCGCAACTACGACGCGGTAGAGGTTGCCTAAAGGGATCACGAAATTGCTAACATCTTATTAATTTTAAAGAGTAATTTGTTACCGCTATTAAGAATAGAGATAAACTATTAATGGCCTTTATAACAGCTAAAGAGAAGGCTGACTTTAAACTTGTAAAATAGCTCTAAAAGGAAGGCCGTATTATAACTTTAGGAGCTCCTTTTTAAGTATCTAATAAGCAGGAGATTAATGGTCTTATTATAAGAGAAGTCTTTAAATTTAAGAAATACGACCCTATTAAGTTCGATAAAGTCTGTATATTTAAGTTAAGAATAGTTAATAAGATTAAAGGTAAAGCTACCAATACCCCATTTAAGAAGTTAAGGCTAGTCATTTAAGGTTATAACGATAATGGTAAGGAAGTAATCCTTACGTAATCCCCTATAATTTAACGAGCTAGTTAATAAGTTATTATTACGCTAGCTCCCTCCTTAATAAAGAATAGGATAGCGGTTTACCTATAAAACATTACTTAGGCCTATACCTAATTAGAGACGCGCCTTTAGCGCTTAATACTAGCATACCTTCTAAAGCAAATTCGCCACTAATATCCCGAGGATACGATTATGGTCGTACTTAAGCCATTATATGGAATCGTAGAGGCAGGAACTTATTAGTGGGCTACCTACAGCAAGCACCATAAGGAGAAGCTTTTAATAACTACTTCCATATTTAATCCCTGCTTCCTTATTATAACTATAGGAACTCTATTTAGAATTATCGGCATATAAACGGACGATATAATCATCTTAGGAGATAACTAATTCTTAGCTCTTAAAGAAGATAAGCTAGTAAAGGTAAACCTTATAGCAAAGCTAAAGGAAAGACTTAACTTAGTAACACTATTACTCTTTAATAGATGTATCCTCTCCCTAAATAAGGGCTCTATTACTCTACGCCAGAAGGGTTAAGGTAAGAAAATTAATATTATTAACGTTAATTCTCTAAAGTAAGGATATATAGAGTAACGCGCTTATGGAGCTTATATAGCTTCTATTTATTAACCTGAGGCTTCCTTTAATCTCTCTATTGCCGCTTAACACCAGGAATTAACTAAGGATAACGTTCTTGCCCTAAATAAGCGTCTTTTCTAGTAAATAAACCATCTTAATAGGGGACTACTCTACGTACCTATTAACCTTCCTACCGCTAAGCTCTTTATATTTATTAATAGATCGTTTGTAAATAATAAAGATTTTAGTTCCTAACTAGGATATAAGATTATTATCGCGAACGAATCTACTGGAGAGAATAACTTTATAATTTATGGCAACTTTATCTATTAGAGCTTAACTAAAAGCAAGCGCGTCACTTAAAGCGTTTTAGCGTTAGAGATATATAGAATGGTTAGCAGAGTTAATATAGCAATTGCAATTAGAACTACCCTTAAAATAATTATAAACCGGCTTAAACTTTCTACTATCCCTATAATCGTATACACCGACTTATATTCCCTTTATAAGTATTTAGTTAAGCTTAGTACTATAAAGGAGAAGCGTCTTATAATTAATATTATGGCACTTCAGCAGTCCTATAAGCGTTAAGAACTCTTTAAAATCCGATAAATTAATAGCCAAGATAACCTAGTAGATATAATAACAAAGGTAAACCCAAATAAGGCACTAGAGACGTTTGTTAATATAAATACTCTATATATACGAGTTAAAGGTTAGGTTAAGAGGGAAATTTAGAGAAGTTAAAATCTTATAGAACTTCAACCACTGGTTAAAGTTATCTAATTAGTTAGATTTTTGCTAAGAGCGCCACGCCTAATTAATTTAGGTGGCGGTGTGGACTTCTGCCAACTAATTAGGATTTTCTATGCCCGGTATGGAAAATCGCCATTAGCTCGCTTACTACTAGCGTCTTAGCGGCCCACCCGTCTTCACGTTATTTACCAAATTCTGCCAACTGCCGTATTATCGTATATCGTCTGGTTTTATTGCATATTGTCTGGTTTTATTGTATATTATCTAGTATTGTTATATACTGTCTATTTATATATATATATATAGCAACTATAAAAAGAAGAGTTGCCAGTGTTAGGAATAAGGCAAGTTGCCGTCGCATGAAGCATATTGCCGTCACGTGTTAACGTGGCCCTAGCGTGGTAAGGAACCTTAAGTTCCTTACCCCTTTCCTCATTCCTATTAATAAGAATCAACTAATATCACTGTAACCCTACTCGAGTAGTCGTTATTGGTGAGTCACCCTGTGTTTCCAATAGTTATAGTAGGCAGTTAACCTAGATATTATAATTATAATAATCCAGATATATAGGGGACCGGTTTAAATTATTAATGTGTATAACCCTAGGGTTAAAGGGGTCCTATAAATAGAGAATATTATATTAGTAATAAGCTTACTAGAAACTGAAGATATAGAGTTTATCCTATTAGGAGACATAAACCTCCACCACCCGCGGTAGGGGGGTATCTATATTGCTGCCGAATAATAGGTAAAGTGCCTACTAAAAGCTATAGATACCTAGGACCTTAAGCTAGCTACCCCCCTAGGAGCAATTATATGGTAATAAGGCACCGCTAAAAGCATAATTGACCTTATATTTATAGACGAAGGCCTATACTAGAGACTTAAAAGGTATAACCCCAAAGAAGAATAGGTACTCGCTTTAGACCATATCCCTATCTAAATATAGCTAGATCTAGATATTAAGGTATAATTAAATAGTAAAAGATACGCAATAAGAAAGCTTAAGATAGATAGCTTCTTTAACACAGTTAAATAATAACTTTAAGACCTAGAAGAAATCCACCTAATACTAAATAAGCAAGGCTTAGTAGCTATCCCTAAGGAAATTAACCAAAGACTAGAAAGGATCTAGGCAGTAATTAAAAATAGGTTAGAAGAGCACTGCCCGGTCTTAAAAGTAGGCCCCTATACGCGACACGTATAGTCCGCATAATGCGCGGTTCTTATCGCCAGCTAATAACGAGTAAGAAGAAAATATATAAGCAGCCACGATTCTAAAGACAAGAGATATTATAAAGACATAAGAAACCAGCTAAAGAATACCCTAAAAAAAGAAGTAAGGAATAGCTGGAGACGGTTTATAAATAAGTATACTACTAACCCGAGCCTCCCCCATAATAAAGGTCTTTAGAGGATAGCAAAATAGGCAAAAAGAAAGGCAGGATGTCTAGTAGAAGACCCACACCTTCCGCCCCTGCGAAGACTAGATAAATTACTGGCCATAAGCGATAATAATAAGAAGGTAAAAATCCTTATAGAAAGATTTTTCCCCTAACTAGCTTTAGTAGACCTTAGCGATATTACAGGCGAAGCACCGGTAACTCGCCTAAGGGTTAACAGTAATATAATAACCAAAGAAATGGCCAGAACTATTAGCCGCCTTTTAAATAATATAGCACTAGGACTAGATAGGATCCTAAATAAAGCCCTAAAGACCTGCGGACCACTAATAGCACCTTAGCTTACAGATGTAGCTAGAGTATGCTTTATAATAGGCTACTGCCTAAGACTCGGAAGAGCTATAATAACGTTTATCTTATGTAAAGAAGGTAAAGCAGACTACTTATTTCTAGGGAGCTACTACCCTATTGCCTTAGAGAATACCCTTAGCAAGATCTTAGAAAGGGTAATAGCGGACTATATAGCAGACATAGCAGAGGAACACGCCCTACTACTATAAAGCTAAATAGGGGTAAAAAAGAACCGCTTAACACTATTAGCACTTATGCTACTCGCTGCCACCATTAAATTAGTATAGGCGATGCGAAGGGACTTTGTAGTATTAATGCTTAGCCTAAATATTAGTGGCGCCTACGATAATATACCCCATAAGCGTCTCCTATACATCCTTAAAGTAAAAGGCTTCCTAAAATGGATTATATAATTTATTTAAGGGTTTATAGGCTAAAAAGAAACATTACTGGTCTTTAGCGGATACTAAAGCCCCCCTATTATAGTTGCAACAGGAATACCATAAGGATTACCCCTCTCGCCTATACTTTTCCTTTTCTTTATAAGCAACCTACTTAACTCCTTTAAGGAAGGGGCAACCTAGGGGATAGGCTTCGTCGATAATACAAACCTAATTATATACGGGCTAATAGCCGCAGAGAATTGCAGAACGCTAGAGAAAGCTTATAATACCTATATAGAATAGGCAAGACGATATAAAGTCTAATTCTTACTAAAGAAGTACCAGCTAATCTATTTTATAAGAAAACGCAACTAATCTGCAGATCTTTAGCATATAATTCGCATCTAAGGCTTTAGGGGTTAGCTAGTTTAGGGCCTAAGAGTATTAGGAGTATGGGTAGATAGTAAGCTCTAGTGGAGCGTATATGCGGCCTAAGCGGCCTATAAGGGCTAAGTATAGTATATCGCATTATCTAGGATCGTTAATTTTATATAGGGCCCATGCTTCTAGAGGTCACGCCTACTATATATAGCAGTTGTCCGGCCAACCATGACGTATAGGTCTAGTATTTGGGCCATTAGAGAATCTAAGAAAGGCCCCCCTAAATCGCTCCTTAAACCACTCCAAAAGGTCTAAATAGCCTACCTTTAGAGTATAATAGGCGGATATAAGCAAACGGCTACAGCACTGCTTAAGAAGGAAGCTAATATTCCCCCCCTATAACTATATATTAAAGCCGCTGCAATATAAAGGGCGTAAAAGGAACGTAACTCTAATATTATAAAGTATATTAAGACACGCCTAAATAAACTATAGAGGGACCTTAGGGCGCCTTATAGAAGAACAAACTAATAACCCTAAAGTAGGGAAGATATATTAGAGAAACAGGTGAAGAAAGTAAAAGAAGAATGGTACTACTTTAAGGCCCAGGCCTATATAGAGGAGGAAGGAAAACGCGTAAGAGGCCAGCAAGGATAATAGTAAGAGAGAGAAAAGAGCTAAAGTAAAGTATAAAAGAATACTAAGAAACCAACTTCTGTAATATAATACTGGCTAGACTAACGCTAGAGAGGCGTATGGGAGTTAAAGGTATAGAGGTTAACTAAGGCAAGAAGAACCTAAGCCGTAGTATAGTTAACGCCATAGGGGGTAAACACTTTAGGGCTCCGAGAAGGCCTAATAAAGGTAGAAAATATAATAGTAATACTCTTAAGAACAGGAGTAATAGGACTAAAAGACTGGCTCTACTAGGTGGGTATCCTAGTAGGTAGCCCAAGATGCGAATATGGCTGGCTAAGACAGACACTAAAGCACGTAATACTGCTATACCCCTTACGTACCAACCAAGAAGCAATACTCTTAGTAGCTGGTATAAAGAACTATAAGATACTACTCTTAATATAAAAAGGCCTTAAGGCAGTTACCTAGTGGCTTATTAGCTAAAATATACTAAACTAGTTCTAGGTTATAAAGGAAATAGTAATAGAAGGCAGGGGGGTAAGCAACGGGTGCCCCCTAATGACTCTATAGCAGTAGAGTAAAGTTTACAATACTAGCGCGTCCGTAGGCTTGTTACGGCAGCAGTGGTTCCTAAGGAGGTCAAAAAGTAAGGTAGTAGGAGCACCACAGGTGACTCGCAGGCGCCTCGCAGGCGCCCCGCAGGCGAGTCCTAAAAGGCGGGGAGATGGATTACGGGGTTTTCTTAAATAGAGTTTTCTCCCTATATATATATAAGGAGTAGTCCGCGTGGGCCTAATAGGGATCCGAATCGGACGTTAAGCAATGAATTATTATTATATAGCTTAATATATAGGGCCTTAGCTTACTGTTGTCTTTAACTATTAAAATATAATCTATAATCTATAATCTATAATCTTTTTTTATAATCCTCTATATTACTAACGCATTATTCTTATATTTACCCTTAGGCTATTAAATACGGTTAAGGTATTAACTAGTTAAGTAAGGAGATTTATCTCCTAAGATTTAGTATATATACTTTTAAATTTAGTAGCCCTGTACTATATATTTAGCGTAGCTCTACTACCTAGTAAATAGGAGGGATACTTTATAATAGCACCTATAGCTATTATACGATTATTAAGAACGCCTATAACGTTATTCCTTAATATTATAATATTGTTTAGGTATAATTTAACCTATATATATCTTTAATTAATATCTTAATTACCTCCCTTGGCTGCGTAATTAGTTTTTATAAGGAAGTAATAGCCTAATAACCTATACGCGCATTTCCTTTCTTTTAAATTACGCTATTATTACGGTGTTATATTGGTAAGGTTACGGCTATACTCTAAAAAGGTATTAGAAGGTAAAGTATAAAGACACTTTACTTATTAAGCTTAATTCTTTTTCTTAATACCTTACTTCCCATTATTAACCTTCGTCTAATTTAGATATATTTTTAATATAATAATAATAAAAATTCTTTTCTATTATTAATTTAATATACCTTTTTAATTTCCTACTAACTACTCTTTTAAGCTAATTCTATAGCGTATCCTAGCCCTACCTTTATAAATAAAACCCTAACCTCTACTAACCTGTAATTAGTGCTAGTTTTACCTAAATAATTTTATTTATATATCTTTAAAAGACTAGAAATCTAACAAAAGGATTTAAAAGGCTTATAATAAGACCTACTATATAAGGTCTAATACCTTTAGTCCTTATAATTAATATATATATATACTAAGAGCGGTAGTTACGTTAAGGTAAGTTTTTCTATCCTTAATAGGTTTCTATTACTAACTTTAAGCTTTAATAGCCTAGGCCTAAGCAGCGACGTTCCTTTAATATCCTTAACTACTATATTACCTAGGCTCTCTCTTATTCTAGCGCAAGTACTAAATAACTTAGTTAAATTTAAAACGATCCTACGGCTATTTATACTACCTATAATTCCTACTTAGCTAGCTAGTAACGCCTAATATAAAAGTAAGGCTAGTATATTAAGGGTAGGGTAAAAGATAAGAGTAATAAGAAGAAGGTCGCCGTCTACTATAGATAGAAGTTTGCGTATACGCGTAAAGTTTTAAAAGAGTATAATATAATATAGTATTAGGTAGGTTACCCTTTGGGTACCTAGCGGATAAATAACTAATAGTTGCCGTAATAAGATTTTAGTAGTTTTAGACTATACTAGCTAGCTAATATATCTATTTATTTTAAGCTTAAGTATATCTTTATTGACTATAAGCTAACGCCCTAAGAGCTTTATTAGTATTAGTTTAGACCTAATATTAGTATTAAGCGTTTAAGAATCTCTAATTCTACTACACCTTATTATCCTACCCCTATTTCTATGCCTACTTATATACCTATAAAGGGATCTTATTCCTATTAGCCGTCCCTTAAAGGGCCAATAGATACTAATCCTAATCCTAAGGATAAGGCATAGTAACTTTTTAGATTAAATATTTGGGATTTATTCTTATATATAGTAGCAATTAAGAACCGTAAGTAGGTGCTTAAAAAGGCCTTAAAAGGCTTTTAGAAAGGGCCTAAGAGCCTTAAAAATAATATTTCTAATATAGATTAATAAATAGAAATGCAATTTTAGCAAAATGCCCTATTAACTCTATACTATATACGTAAAAAGGCTAAGGACCTATTTTGCCATAGGCTATAGCCCTAATTTTTACAGTTTTTAGAGCTTATTTATTCTATATCTCATTTAATATATTTAATCTTTAGGGCCTTTTACAGCCTACTATAAGCTTTCTTTATAGGTCGCGGTAATACTATAGTATTAAAGCGCTTTCTGCAATTTATAAATTATAGATCTTAATCTTAACATTCTTTTAAAATATTTTTATAATAATTAAGGTAATCCTTTAGTTTCTATATAGAGTTCTTAGCGGGCTAGCCTAGCCATTTAACTTTATATTAAAGCTTGTTTTTAATAGATTTATAGTATAATATAGCTTTAACCTTATACTGCTCGCCTACTACCTTAAGGTATTTAATTAGGCCTAGACAGAAGTTCTTTTCTAGTAGTAGTCTATACTTGTAACGGAATCCCCCAAGAGGTACATATCCAATAAGACGGTAGGAGGTTTTATCTATATCCCATCTATATTCCAGAAGACACAGTTAGATAAGTTAAGGGCGAAAGGTTTTACTAGCGTCTTAGAAGAAATATATAGGAAGCTGGTTCCCCTCTAAAGAAGAACTAGCGATTAGTCTCTAAATAGAAGTGGTTAGAAGCATTTGTCCTTTAATACGTGAAACTTATTCTACCTTTAACTTACCTTCTATTTACCTTTAACTTACCTTCTACTTACCAGTAATACTATTAATTAGATAATTATACGTTCCGGTTAAGCTGGCCTCTTATAATTCTAATCGCTTATAATCCGTTAGGAACGTACGGCTATTAATTAATAATAACGAACTATACTCCTGTATCCTATAAAGCAACGCCCTCACCGTAAGAGGCTTAAAGAGTCTCCCCAGAGGAGCGC
This sequence comes from Cenococcum geophilum 1.58, assembly GCF_001692895.1. Classification (NCBI taxonomy): domain Eukaryota; kingdom Fungi; phylum Ascomycota; class Dothideomycetes; order Gloniales; family Gloniaceae; genus Cenococcum; species Cenococcum geophilum. Next base: position 2,014,507 of record NW_027137579.1, on the reverse strand, counting down.
ATTCCCTCTTCCTATAAAGAAGCCACGGCTAGTCCATCTAACCTTACAAGACCCTTAGAAACAATTACTACTGGGGAGTTATTAAAGCGGTCGCTACACGAGACCCTACAAAAAATAAAAAAGTTAGAGATATAATTAAGATAAGTATATTAAGACTACTAAGAACAATTACAAGGACAATTAGGGGAAGTATAGACACCCCAGACATAAAGCGGACTTAAAGGGGTAACGCTACACTACGCTATAACGTTAGAAAAACCTAAATTTTGTATAAAGGAACCTAATAAGTACTATAGTAATAGTCTCCAGAACTACAATCGTTTTATCCGTTAATGTAAAACTAAGTTTTGGCTAGATCTGAAACGTTACTCTAACAAGTATAATTAGATACTAATTGCTTCTACCTTCCTATATAGCACCGTTAAGAGTTTATAAACACGCTATAAGAAGAAACTTACTATACCCCTTAAATTTAGCGAACTTAAGTCCTGGTTAGTTAATTAAGTCTAAAACCCTACTAATTAAGGGATAGATTATAACCAGTGATACCACAACGCCAAATAGCAAGAAGGCTAGAGTGTAGTCCAGTTTATAAACTACTTAGAAGAACTAGAAGATAATATACCCTACTTAAATCTATAGAATAACGCTATATAACTTTACTAGCTACTCGCTAAGCTATAACCTAAGATTTAATAGGCCATATAAGAGAAGGGCGAAATTCCTACCTCTTAAGAAAAGCTTATCTCTAAAGCTACTTGGATTAAGAATACTAAAAAAGACTATTTAGGCAAGTGAAAGGAACGAGACGCTAATAATAAAGAGCGTAGGACTAGACCTAGCTTTAATAATAGGGGCAGATTCTAACCTAACCGCTCTACGGAGGGATAACGTAAGTAGGCCTCGCAGCCCTAGAGCAACGCTAGTTAACCCTAAAATAATAATAGGCAGAGACCTAATCTATAGAAGGGGAACTGGGAGACACGCACCTATTATAACTGCGGCAAGAAGGGCTATATAAGCCGCTTCTGCCGGTAAAAGAAGTAAGAGTCGGCCTAATTAGGAAAAGAGACAGCCTAGTAGATCTTTACTCCCTTACACTAGGCCAGTAAGAGAAGGAGGGAGTAAACTACCGTATAGTTATTCCTGTCTCTATTTAAGTTAATAATAAATAGGTAACGCGAGACTGCCTTATAGACAGCGGCGCGAGTATAGGGTTTATTTCTTAATTACTAGTGAAAGAATTAGATTTAGATCTTAGTGGCTTATAAGTGCGCACTATTTAAAGCATCGGAAGCCACCAGATTCTATACTATAGGAAATAGGCTTTTTCCATGGCCAGCTAGGACCGTAATAATCTATAGGACACGTAGAAGATGCGCTTCTATGCCGTAGAAATTAAGGGGTATAACCTTATTTTAGGATACCTATAGCTTCGCCAAGTCAATCCAGACATTAATTGGCCTTTAGCCTTATATTAATATCGGAAGTCTTAACCGCGCATTATAGTTGAAGATTAAGAGACTTTCTTAAACTATATATAAGAAGAAGGGTAGGTATATGCTATATATGCCACTCTTAACACTAAAAACGGGGATATAGGATATTCATTTTCGGATATCCGGCTATACGCAGTCGAGGAACTAGAGATTCTACAAGAATATGCGGACTTAGAGGATATTTTTAGTAAAGAGGCTGCACAAACCTTACCTAACCCTATATTGGTTAAGCATAAGATAAATATAGGGGACAAACAACCTCCTTTTAGACCACTATATAACCTATTAAAAAATAAGCTGGCGGTACTACGTTAATATATAGTAGACAATCTTTAAAGAGGATAGATTTGGCCCTCTATAAGCCTAGTAGGGGCACCAATTATATTTATACCTAAGAAGGACGGGACCCTTTACCTTTATATTAACTATTAGGCGCTAAACAAGATTACTATAAAGAATTACTACCTGTTACCCTTAATAGGGGAGCTTATTAATAGGCTGTTAGGCATAAAGATATTTATAAAATTAGATCTAAAAGATATATACTATTAAATCCGGATTAAAGCCGGTAATAAGTAGAAAACGGCGTTCCGAATATAGTACGGCCACTTTAAGTACTTAGTGATGCTATTTAGGCTCACCAACGCACTAGTAATATTTCAGGCCTATATTAACAAGGCATTATCGGGCCTATTAGACACGATATATATAGTCTACCTTAATAATATTATAGTTTACTTTAATAACTATAAAGCATATACGCACCACGTATAAATGGTATTAAAAAGACTACGGGAATATAAGCTCTATATAAACCTAAAAAAGTACACATTCTATACTACTAGCATTAATTTTTTAGGCTTTATTGTTAGCGTTAATAAAATGTTAATAGAGAAAAGTCGGGTGGACGCCATTAGGGAATAGCCCTACCCTATAACATTTAGAGAAGTATAGGTTTTCTTAGGCACGGCGAACTTCTACTAAACGTTTATTATTTACTACTTATAAATAATACTCCCAATTACTAATCTACTAAAAGGATTTAAGAATGGCAAGAAGTTAGGACCCTTTATATTTAGGGAAGCTACTAAGTAGGCTATAGACCGGTTAAAGGATTTGTTTACGTCGGCGCCTATTTTAATACACTTCTACTAGGAGCTATATATATACCTTAAAATAGATACATCTAGCTTTGCCCTAGGGGCAATTATATCTTAATTAAAAGACGGAAAATAGCATCCTGTGGCGTTTTAGTTAAGGAAAATAACCCCTATAAAGTAGCGTTATATAACGCACGACTAGAAGCTACTTGCAATAATTGCAGTAATAAAGCACTAGCGACATTATTGTATAGGAAGTAATTATCCTATTAAAGTCCTTATAGACCACAACAACCTAGAATACTTTATAACTATAAAGGTATTAAGCGGTCAATAAGCGAGATAGGTAGAGGCAATATCGCAATATAACTTTAAAATTATGTACCGCCTAGGGAAGATAAATCTTACTAATAGGTTATTAAGACGTCCGGATTACGAAATAGGGAGGATCTAGGATAGTATAGGGGAAATAATCCCCATATTGCAAAATTTACTTAAAAAGAAAGAAGACTCTTTCCCTAGAATTATAGAATTTCGTAGTAGGGCAGAGGTCCTAGTAATACAGCTATAAAGTAATATAATTATAGAGCCGTAGGATATAGTTATAGATTAGGTTATAAACCAAGCAGACGTTACAAAGTTAGCGTACCTTAGAATTAGCAAGAATTCTATAGGATGTGCTAAAGGTGTCGCGGCACCTTTAACTTAACGGCGTATTAGCTATAAGTTTTCGGATTTAAGGGGGATAGGCGAAATACCTATCCGCAGCGTAGCACACTATATAACGGTAGAAGAATTTACTAGCACTAATAGTTTAAAACGTCTTATACTATACCTTAAGTCTATAATAGCGGTAGGCGAAATAGAAGCAAGTGATCTATATAAAACCTTTCCGGATTTTCTTCTTTAAGCTTAATAAAGGGACGCCTTCGCCTCTAGGGAGAGGTAGAAAGATATAGTAGAGACTAACTTAGCCAGAGTTACTAAGAAGCTATAGTAGCAAGACCAAAAGGGTCTATTATATTTTAAGGGTGCTATATATATCCCAAAGGACCAAGCGATTTAAGACGAAATTCTAAAGGTCTTCTATAATAACCCTCTTAGGGGTCATTACGGTGCTAATAGAACCCTTAAGGCCGTTTAAAGGAAATACTTTTAGGACGGAATGTCTAAAGAGGTTAAGGACTATATATTAAGGTATAATACGTGCCAAAGGATATAGATATCCAGGCATCGCCTATACGGCGAGTTATTAGTACTTCCTATTCCGTAGGGACCTATATTAGAATTAATAATAGATTTTATTATAGGCTTACCCCCTACTAAGATAAGAACTAGAGAGGTTACTAACGCTATTCTAGTAATCGTTAACAGGTATACAAAGTTTTTAGGATACTTTGCTATTATAATAACAATCACAATAGTAGAACTAGCAGACCTATTTTTAAAACGGTAGCTCTTGTTTAGCATACTAAGGGGAATCGTATCTAATAGAGGTACCGTATTTAACAGTGCATTTTAGTCTTTATTCTATCTCTTATTAAAAATACAGCAAAAAATAAGCACTACCTTCCACCCGTAAATAGATAGGTAAATAGAGCATCTAAATGCGTTGTTGGAATACTACCTCCGCTGCTATATTAATTATTAACAGGATAATTAGACATTGTAGTTAGCTCTAGCGCAGTATATATATAACACAAGCATCTACAGTAGTATAAAAATGACCCCTTATAAAGTATTGTTTAGGGTAAAAGCAAATAACCCCTAGAACGTTAAGGACATTGTTCCTAAAAGAGAGGCACTAGCGGCGTCCAAAAGAATTAAGCAAATAAGAATTCGCAGAAAGGAACTTAAAAAGCACTTACTAGACGCCCAGGCCGTATAAAAAAGGTACTATAACAAAAAACATATACCGAAAGAATTTAAGATAGGAGACGAAGTCTTACTATCTATAAAAAATATCCAAATAAAACGCATTAAGAAGAAGCTGGATTACTAATAGCTCGGACCCTTTAAGATAGTTAAGAAAACTAAAGGAAACTAAGCCTATAAATTAGAATTACTAAAATCTTATCTAATACATCCTATATTTTATATTTTCTTACTAAAGCTATATTGGAGAAGAGATAGTGCGGAACCGCCCCTACCTAGCGAAATTAATAGGGAACTGGAATGGAATATAGAAGACATTCTAGACTAAAGATAGCGCTAAAAGAAGCGCGAATTTTTAGTTTATTAGAAAGGATACTTTTAGGCGCATAATAGTTAGGAACCTAAGGAGTACCTTTAGCTAGGATATAATACCGTAATTAAAACCTTCCTAAGAACTAAAGGTAAAGACTTAGAAATAGTTTCGGATATACCATAGGTAAAGCAATAAGAAAGACCCTATAAATTAAAACCATAAGATTAAGCATAGGTATTAAGAACGGAAACGTTTTACTATTATAATAGGGATCCTAAAATCCTATAAGAGGAAGCCTATAAGAATCTATAGGAGAACTACTAGGGATACTGTTTAAAGAAGACGCTGTTTAAGAAGGAGTAGTAGTACTATAAGAAGTGGCCTTAGGGATTTAGAAAGATCCCCTAGGGATAAAAGGAGAGTATCTAGCCTAGCACCGGAGATATATAGTAGAGTTAATAGTATAAAGAGAAGTAAAAGGACAGCCTATAAAGAATTAGAAATTTTAAGGAATTATAAGGCACCTATAGGAATACTACCCGTTTATTACATATAGGGATTATAGTAGTGCACTGCGTTTATATAGATTGTTACTAAAGCTTAGAATAAAGGCATCCCTAAAGTATAAAGTTAATTCCTAATAATAGGGCATCCTGGAGGCACCTGAGAGGCACTATATAAAGCTATTCTATAAAAAAAAAAGAGCTAGGTAATAACTTAAACACCAACAGCAATAATAGGAGCCTCCTCTTCCATCTTAATATTATTATTAACGGTATTATCAGCTCCTCCATCCCTAGAAGTATTAGCACTTCTACCAATATTCTTCTTAGAATAATGGGTATTAAAAGGACCAGTACGGGCGGGAGACTAGTAAAGAGAACGTTTATCTTAACCTTTATTACTATCCTTAGTATCCCTAGGTTCTAAATCGGCGTCTAAGTAGGGATTAAAGAGATATTAGCTAAAGGAGTTAGTATAATTCCTAAGTAAGTTACTAGAGAAACTTACCTGGCTAAAGTAGCCCACGTAAGAGTACAAATATTATTATTAATAAAGACGAGCTATTCGTATATACGCTCCTAGACACTATATATATAAAAATATTGCGTCTCTATAGTAGTAGAAACCCTTATAAAATTAAAGAGTTTATAAGTAAGTATTAGTTACATAAGGGGATATTATATAGCTACGGTTCGTAGATAGTATAATAATTATTATTTTATATTCCAAAAATAAGGGAGGGCGAGGAGCTTAAGGCTCCTCGCCACGCTAGTGCCGCGGCGACGCGTGACGGCAACTTACTGCACGTAACGGCAACTTGCTATATATAACGGCAATATGCCTTATATAGTAACTACTTACCTCTATTCCTAGCACTAGCAACTCTTCTTTTATAGTTGCCATCTATATATATATACCGCTTAACTAGTAAAATAAATATTAATCCTCCTTACTTACTATTGCCATTATAACATAAGTCTCGCTATCCCAAAGTTTGCCTCTTAGTATGTAGTACTTTCTTACTTAGAAGTCATAGGTAGATATCTTATCCGGAGGGCCGCTAAGGCGCTAGTAGTAAGTGAGCTAATAGCAATTTTCTATCCTGGGGATAGAAAATCCTAATTAGCTAGGTTAAGTTAGGGTTTATAGAATCTAACTAATTAGATAACTTTAACCGCTGGTTAAAGTTCCTAGATATCTTAAGACCTTATATAACTAAGAAATTTCTAGGGGCTCCCTTTTAACCTAACCTTTAACTTATATATGTAGAGTATTCGTGTTAACAAACGTCTCTAGTGCCTTATTTAGGTTCGCCTTCGTTATTATATTTACTAGGTTATCTTAGCTATTAATCTATTAAATCTTAAAGAGTTCTTAACGCTCGTAGGATTACTAAAGTGCTATAATATTAATTATAAGGCGCTTCTTCTTTATAGTACCAAGCTTAACTAAACACTTATAAAGGGAATATAAGTTAGTGCATATAATTATAGGGATAACNGGAANTTNNAGTNNATCTATAATTATCTTTAGGGTAGTTCCAATTACAATTGCTATATTAACTCCGCTAACCATTCTATATATCTCTAACGCTAAAACACTTTAGGTAACGCGCTTACTCTTAGTTAAGCTCTAATAAATAAGATTGCTATAGATTATAAAGTTATTCTCTCTAGTAAATTTGTTTGTGATAATAATCTTATATCCTAACTAGGAGCTAAAATCTTTATTATTTATAAACGATCTATTAATAAATATAAAGAGCTTAGCGGTAGGAAGATTAATAGGCACGTAGAGTAGTCCCCAATTAAGATGGTTTATTTACTAAAAAAGACGTTTATTTAGGGCAAGAACGTCATCCTTAGTAGGTTCCTAGTATTAAGCCGCAATAGAGAGATTAAATAAAGCCTTAGGTTAATAAATAGAAGCAATATAAGCTCCGCAAGCACGTTACTCTATATATTCTTACTTTAGAGAATTAACGTTAATAACATTAATCTTCTTACCTTAACCCTTCTAGCGTAAAGCAATAGAATCCTTATTTAGGGAAAGGATACATCTATTAAAGAGTAATAGTGTTATTAAATTAAGCTTTTCTTTTAGCTTTGCTATTAGATTTACTTTTACTAGCTTATTTTCTTTAAAAGCTAAGAATTGGTCGTCTCCTAAGATAATTATATTATTAGTTTATATGCCGACAATTCCAAACGGAGTTCCTATAGTTATAATAAGGAAGTAGGGATTAAATATAGATATAGTTATTAAAAGCTTCTCTTTATAGTGCTTGCTATAGGTAGCCCACCAATAGGTTCCTACCTCTGTAATTCTATATAATGGCTTAAGCATAACCATAATCATATCTTCTAGATATTAGTAGCGAATTTACTCTAGAAGGTGCGCTAATATTAAGCGTTAAAGGTGCGTCTCTAATTGGGTGTAGGCCTAAGTAATATCTTATAAATAAACCGCCATTCTATTCTTTATTAAGGAGGGAGCTAATATAATAATAACTTACTAACTAGCTCGTTAAATTATGGGAGATTATATAAGAATTATCTCTTTACTATTATTATTATAACCTTAGATAACAAGCCTTAATTTCTTAAATAGGGCGTTAGTAGCTTTACCCTTAATCTTATTAACCATTCTTAACTTAAAGATGCGGACTCTATTGAATTTAGTAGGGTTATACTTCTTAAATTTAAAGACTCCTCTTATAATAAAACCGTTAATCTCCTACTTATTAGATGCTTAGAAAGGAACTCTAGAAGTTATAATATAACCTTCCTTTTAGAGCTATTTTACAAGCTTAAAGCCAGCCTTCTCCTTAGTTATTATAAAGGCCATTAATAACTCAATTCTATTCTCAATAGCGGTAATAAATTACTCTTTAAAATTAATAAGATATTGGCAATTTCGTGATCCCTTCGGGCAACCTCTACCGCGTTATAATTGTGGCACCTCTACTACAATTATATTGGGATTATAGTCGCCTTCTAAAGCACGTTAATCGTAGTTCTCTTTTAGGGCATCTTCTAGGGCATCCTATAAAGGCTTAGAATTGTTATCTTTATAGTAAGGCTTAATAATAGTTAAACGGAATTAAGTGGGTCCGTAAGGCATCTAAATAGTATAGGTTTAACCATTAATTATAATAAGTTAGTGTAGGCCTAACTATCCTCCCTTTTTACGCTATACGCGTACTTTAGACTAGAGTGGCAGATTAAGCGTAGTTAAGATATTTAGGCCATTTCTTATTCCTAGTGCGTTATTAACCTAGCGTATAGCATAGAGATGTCGTACCTCCTTTATTACCTTGCGAATAGCCTTAGCTTATTATATAATAGAGGGAGATAGTAAAGAATTGTTAGTTATTTAAGGGTAGGCGCTAAAGACTAGTAATATAGGTATAAGTCTATCCGGGCTAGCGGAATTATTAATAGCTTTAATAGCTATTTATAAGATAAGTTCTTCGCTAGCATCCTTTAGTTTTAAAGAGATAATCTTATATACGTGGCGTAATGGCGCGTAATATTGCTCTACTTTTTTAATACTATTATATGCCTTAACGGGGACTTCCTTAACCTTAATTGCTATTACCTTTATTTATTATCGGAACTCTATAAATAAGAAGTTCTTTCCTATATTATAAATAATTTAATTAGGGGGTCCTAAATAAATATTAATCTAGCATAACTAAAGGGTATCCTATATATTTCTGGCTAATATATCTTTTAAGAAACGCGCGGCTTAGAAGGAAGTTAAGAAGTTAATAACTTAAAGCACTGGTTTACCGCTAAGATATATAACGTTAATAATAATATAGAAGTTAAAGTCGTAGTTATCCTTAAGGGTAAACTTAAATCGGCTAAGGGACTTCTAGTTTATTTAGCAGTAATAGTAGTACTTTATAAGATACTTAATTGCCTTAACTTTAACTTTATAGCCCGCTTACTAAAGAACCCTAAGCAATTAATAAACAGATAGGTGGCTAAAACAACAGTGTAGTTAACGTAACTCTAACTTAGTTAAATAGCTTTAAGCAATACTCTTTTCTAGTTATTAAAGGAGCAGCTAAGGGTAACCCTACTTATATATAATAGGCACCCGATTATCTCCCTGCATAAGCATATTCTTAAGGTTATTAAGCTTAACGCCTAATTTGTCTATATCTTTAATACAGAATAGAAACGAAGTGTTCGCGGGAATAACGTAAAAGGTAATATATCCTAAGGGGGTTTAGACCCTAATTATGCCGAGAGAGATTGCGGTACCCTTACCAAAACGTATTATATATTAGCCTACCGTTAATTAGTTAATCTAAATAAAAGTATTAAGTTGTTAAAGAGCTCGAACTTAAGGTTCTCCTACTATAGATACTCCTACGGCTCTAGTATCTAGCATAATACCATAAAAGACATTTGCCGAGTATCTATCGTCGAAGGAGAACGCGGAGCTCTCCTTTAGCTTATTAAAGATATTTAACTTTATAATAGAATGGAGCGTAGATTAGTTATTAAGAATAGTAACGGTTTGTGTACTATCTACCTTACCATACTTAGTAAAGTATTAGTTAGGTAAGTAGTCCTTAATTTCCATATCTATAAGGAGCTATTCGGTCTTATTAACCTTACCCTTAAGATCTTCTACGCCTTCGTATTAAACTAGGAAGCTTTAGAAGTAGGCTATAGTAACCTTATAATTTCTAACATTTCTTACACTCTAACGAAACTTATTATATACCTCCTTTTACTTATTAAGGGAGTGTCTAGTTAACTAGCAATTTAGCTTCTTACAAACGTAGCACTTCTTCTAGTAATTACTTTAAAATGAACCTCTATAAGGACCTCTATAATTACCTTATAGTTAATATTAATTATACCCTCTTCTATATTCCCTACTACGGCCACTATATATTTAATCAGTCTAGTTATAATCGTATTAGTCGGGAGTACTTAGTTAGGTAGGGTTTTCGGTATAGAGCTGTTAAGATTCTTATGTTTACATTATAGTGTGGGAGGGTACGACCACTCTCAGATAGGAAAGTCACAGTGCTGTCTGTCTGTCGGTCGGTCGGTCGGTCGGTCGGTCGGTCAGTCGGTCAGTTAGTCGTAATCAATCAGTAGGAAAGCAGTCAGTAAGAAGAAAGGAAAGAATGTATTCCCGGTCGGTCGTGATCGTGAGAAGGAGAGAAGCCGAAGGCTCGATATATACAGGAAAATGCTAAGGCACTAAGTAGTGGCCCATTTTACCCCACCACAATAGTACCTACGGCGGAGCGTAGCTTAGTATATACTCCTTTAAATATATCCGTAGGTTTATATAGCGCCAAGTTATACTTAGGAACGCCACGGCATGCTAAGATAACCTAGTCCCTTAGGCTATTCTCATTTTAGTAAGTTTTAGTAAGGCTATATTAGATTTTCTAGAGTTTATTAAAGAGTAGTTAAAGGCACTCTAAACAAGTCTTTATTAGGTTAGAAGTAATAACTCTCTAGAATATAGTTTCCCGCCATTCAGATATATAAAGTTAGCGATTCTTATTAGTCTTAAAGTAAGCTCTAGTAAGCTAAAGTATTACATTAAAGCTATAGTTTTTACCCATAATATAGTCGTAATAGAATATTATTACCCATCCCTTTAACATAATAGAGAAAGCGTAGTAGTACTAGTAGCGTTAAATTCTAACCTTATTATAACAGTTATAAAAGACCTATAGTTTTACTCCAAGCATATTATATAATTCTCCTCTAAACTTCTTCTCTTCGTCCAAATATACCTTTATTAGATTTATAACTTCTTATAGTAGAGAAGTTAGAGGTAGTAAAGGTAGAGAAAGAGTACCTCTTAGTAGGAGAGCACCTCTAGGTAGGAGAGCACCTCTAGGTAGGAGAGCACCTCTAGGTAGGAGAGCACCTCTAGGTAGAAGAGTAGCGTTCTAGGGGTTTTATTCCAAATTAAAGTTACCTTTTAAAGAGTATGGGTTAGTTTTAGGTTTCCGTAATTAACGTATAATCTCAGCTTCCGTCTATACTGGTTCTTCTATGCTAGTAATAATGGCCTAAATATTGCTAGTAATTAGGTTATTGTTCTTAGTAATATATACCCCATTCCTACGGAGGAAGTCTTAAAAATCCTAAACAATATTAACATTGCCAAGTGCCCAGGTGTTAGCGGTCCATCTTACAAAATCCTCTCTAAAATATTCCTACAGCTGTATATTAGCGTAGTATTTACTTTAGTAAAATATAATACGGTATAGAAGAAAGCCATTAACTTATTTTACGGTACAAGTTATTATATTAAAGGTAAATTCGTCCCAATTTTCATTAATAAGTTTCGCGTATAAAGCTACCCCTAGTAGTAAGGAGTCTTCCCAGTCGTTTAAAGTAGGTATAGCCATGTTTTTAGAGGGAGGGAAGTGTTATTAGTATAGGGATTATTATTTAGTACGCGTTCGTGATATATATTTGTCATTTAGTACATATTTATTATTTAGTACGCGTTTATAACGTATATTTACGATTATAGGGCTTAGAACCAATTCTGGCCTTAAATCGCGAAGACTTATAAAGCGTGTTATTCTGCGTAATGGACGCAAGAATCCATAATCTTAGAAAGGCTCAGGACTAGTTCTGGCCTTTAGATCCTTAAATTTATAGAAGAGTTCTATTTAAGGTTTAGGACCAGTTCTAACCTCAAAAGACAGCTTCCTTTAGCATAAGTAGCACTAGTACAGTAGCTCGTCTCTTCTTAGTAATACCTAGCTGTTCTATAGTATAACAGTAAAGTTAACCACTAATCAGTGTTGGTTACATAAGGGGATATCACGTAGCTACGGTTCGTAGATAGTATAATAATAATTATTCTATATTCCAAAAATGAGGGAGGGCGAGGAGCTTAAGGCTCCTCGCCACGCTAGTGCCGCGGCGACACATGACGGCAACTTGCCGCACGTAACGGCAACTTGCCACACGTGACGGCAATATGCCTTATATGGTGACCACTTACCTCTATTCCTAACAGTAAGAAAAGACACATTCTATCCCCGCCTATTACTATTAGGATATTAGCAGAAATCTTAAATAGCGCGTTAGAGCCTATAAGTCTTATACACATAAACAGCGGGGATTTAGTATAATTAGCGAAATCTAGAATAGGATAGAATGGGAAATACTAGGACGTAGGTCTTTCTCCTACTGCGATAATAGGAGCACTTGGATTTATTTTCGCTAAAGCGAGGCATCTTATAGACATAGGAAGGATCCTATATAAGAGCATAAACGCAGCAACGATAGCATTTTAGGGAAACTGCTATAGGAGTAACAGACGCTATCTAGGGCGTCACCGGGAGATTAATAATACTGCCGCCGGTTTAGGGACGCGCAGAAGGACTATAAGCTATTATAAGAGAATACTCTAAGAAGTTAGCATTATTATAAGAGATAAGGTAGAGATCCTATTGCTTATAAACGCGTTAAGAAAAGATAATAAGGTAGTAATAGAAGTACAGCTAAAGATACAGAAGCTAAAAGGCGAGATATAATGAAAACAGCCTATTTAAGAATAAGACGAATGGTATTATTAATAGAAGGACGAGGGAGAGACGACAACTTATAAACAGAAAGAAATTAAAATAAAAAATATTATTATTAAGGCCTATTTAGGTAAATAGAAATAGTGGTTAGTTAATACATTACACCAGATAACCTCTAGATCTATTTACAATAAATTCCCAAAATTAGAGAGGTAAATCCCACTAAATTTTTATTACTATTATTAAAATCCTATTATAAAAACACTATAAGGAGCTAGGGTAGGAGAAAAGCAAAGGAACGAAAGATAAAGTAAAGTTCCGCGCTAGTAAAGAGCTGGCAATAAGTCGCATTATAGAGTACCTTTCTATTAAGGGTTTCCCTAATAGTTTTAGCCGGAACTCTATAAAAGCTTAGTAGAGGCAAAGTCTTAAAGGACTAAGACCCTAAAAGGGGAGGCAATTATAACGGAATCCCCTAAAAGGTACATATCCAATAAGACGGTAGGAGGTTTTATCTATATCCCATCTATATTCCAGAAGACACAGTTAGATAAGTTAAGGGCGAAAGGTTTTACTAGCGTCTTAAAAGAAATATATAGGAAGCTAGTTCCCCTCTAAAGAAGAACTAGCGATTAGTCTCTAAATAGAAGTGGTTAGAAGCATTTGTCCTTTAATATATAAAACTTATTTTACCTTTAACTTACCTTCTACTTACTAGTAACACTGTTAATTAGATAATTATACGTTCTGGTTAAGCTGGCCTCTTACAATACTATAGCTCTAGTAGGTTTATATAAAACACTATATATATATAGGCTATAAATAGGGGTAGCTAGAAATAGTAGGCTAGCTTATTAATTTATCCCTTAACTTAAAAAGAACTTAGATATCTTATATTAAGCTTCTTTAATAGTTAATTGGTTTTAATATTTGTTAAATATAATAAAACCTTATTACCTACTCTAAAATACTTATCCTAGTATTTGCGGTTATACTAAAGTCTTTACTATACTTAGGCATCTTATAGGCTCTACTTTATATACTTTTATTACTCCTCCTATTCCTAGAGGTATCCTTATACTCTCTAATAGATATTCTTAAACTTCTTAGTAAGATCCTATAATTAATTATACAGCCCTAGCTAGTAATTTATAGGTAAAACTCTAGTTCCTAGTTCTAGCATTCTATTTACTTATCCGTTTATAAGTAAAAAGCTATACTATAATAGTAGTTTATCTTTAAATAAAAGTATAAATCTAACTAGTATTGGCTTATAAAGACGCTGCCCCTATTAGTAATAATAAAGTACGGCTAGTCTACTTTAAAAAAGCATTTCTCCTTAATTATGTTAGTAAGCGCTTATATATTAGTTATCTTATTAATGGGAAGGTATTATATATACTTTAAAAACCTATTAATAAGTATAAGGACCAAATTATATATTTATCCTTGGCCATTTTTAATTAGCGGGAGATCCGTAATAAGGTCTATAGCGTAATATTACTATAGCTTACTAGTAGGGAGAACTAATTTAAGTAGACCCTATAGCTTATGCCTACGGATCTTATATACTTAATACTTCTTATAATAGCTAATATACTTCTTTACTTCCTACTTAGGCTTTAGCTAATAATATTTACGCTAGGGTAATTCTACTATTTTAGCTTAACTATAGTAGTCGCCTAAAGGATTATTATAATTCTTTATAAGAATCTTTTGTTATAAATTTGCTTTTTATAGCACCTAAACCTTACTATTTCTATATAGTAGGCCTATTAGGTCTAGTTTCTAATTTTAATACCTTATAGCTTTCTTTCCGTTATATTTCTAATCTATTTTCGCATTAAAGATAGTATAGAAGGTATCCCTTTATTATATCTTATAGATAAAATCCATTAACCTTTTAGATAGTTTTTAGGTAAATATTATTTTATTTTATACTACTCTAAGTATAAAACTAAATAGTACTATAGATCTTATAGCTTCTTAGTACGTATATATTAGGAAGGCCACTATAAGATTAAAGTCCTTTAATTGTTATAGGGCTCCGAGTTCTAATTATTCTATAGCTTTACTATTAGTTTAAGGGGATAGCTTAGTAATTAGAGGGAGTATATTACTAGGTTCTAAATTTATATTAGGGATATCCTATCTAGGTATATTTAGACCCTTAATAATAATAAACTGGGTACTAGCTAGAACGTTAATAAAAGCTAATAGGGTTTATACCGCCTAAGACTTAGTATATAGAGCTATAAGTACTTAAGCATTCTATACCCGGAGCTTATTCTATAATATAGGGAGTAAAATATCCATTATCTGTTTTTCTTCTCCTATTTTAGAACCTTTAGTATAGTCTAGCCGTTATAACAGTTTATTAGCAGGGTTGTTTTCCCCTAGCTTATATTTAATCTTTAAATTAAATTATATAAGCTCCTTTACTTATTTAGCTTATTAAGGTATAAGCTCCTTTATAGTTATAAAGTAGCGTAAATTATAGTAATCTAAAAGTATATAAGTAGTATAGCTTATATACTTAAGGTAATATCACTACTACTTAAAGCAGTTAACTATAGCTAGCAGTTTCTTATCGTGAGTATAATACCTAACTTTAGGCCCCTAAAATTTTCTATTATAGAATACTATAAGTTTTTAGTAGAGTTAGGTAGTATCTAGATACCTATTAGGTTATAGTAGGATATTAATAAGGGCAAAATTTAATATATTAGTAATTGTTGTTAATAGCTAATCTAGGTTAAAATACCATAGTAATAAAGCTTTTATAAACTTTATATATAGTTCCTAAAAGGCCTCCTAACCCTTTTTAGGCTATAACTATAGTTTATTCTATTAAGTTAGTCCCTTTTTAGTTTTCTTCCTTCTTACCTTTAAGCTTTTTACTTCTTAGGCTAGGGTTTAAAATGCTTATATAATATAATTAGATAGATATTAGGCGATATCTAAGTAGTTATAGATAAAGTGCCTATAGAAATTGGCAAAGCCTAGGAATACTTAGATATTCTAGTAGCTCTTTTAGCTCTAGCTACTTTTTAGATTATCTATATCTGTACTAGGTCTATAACTATACCTATAGGCGTTATAATATAACCTAGGAACTTAACCTACTTAATATTAAAAATATACTTTAACGCCGTAGCGCAGAGGCCCTAATTATCTAAATATTCTAGTACTTTGGGGATATATTACTTATACTAATCCTTATCTTCTAAGTAAATTAGAACATTATCTAAATAAATAATATATATATGTTACGAACGCTTTAAGTACAATATTACGACTACTTGGGGAAGAGTTGAAAGAAGCTAGTTAATTAATTTAGGCATAGTCTAGGATGGAGCTAATAGAGCTATATAACGAGGAATGGTAATTAAGGACACATAACGTGATCTGTATAATCTGTAAGATCTATATAATCCGTAACAGAGCAGATAGAGTATACGTATATTACGTATAAGAGGGATTTTATAGGAGTACGGTTGTGTATTTAAGGACCCTTAGTCCCTACCTAGATAGTTCCTTCCTTATAGTGATTCTTAGAATATAATTAGAGTTAATCTATTAGGCAACCACTCTACCAGTTATTATTACGTTGTTAGCTTTAATTTGCATTACCTATATACTAAGCCTATTAATAAGCCTATCGTAGTACCTACTATAAGGTTCCGTTATATAATCACTACTAGGTTATAGTATTAAATATAGAAAGTTAAATAATATGCCACTAAAAGCAGCTACCACGACGCTATTAACGGCGGCAACTACTTTAAGGTTAGGAAACGACACTAGCATAGTAGACACTGACTTATAGCAACCTATAACGGTTAGACAGTTATAAGAGATAGTTAACCAGTTAACAGAAAATAATATAATATTAGAAAATAGGATTAACGGGATAGGAGTAGCAAAGATTAAGTTACTATTAATTAAGAGATTCTTAGGAGAAAGGTTAAAACTTAAGGGATTTCTTACGTAAATGCACTTTAAGGTTATATAAGAAGGGGTACCGGGTGGCAGAACTCGACAGAATTTGGCAGAATATGGTAAAATAATTACCTTTATACGACTTTCGACTTTCGACTTTCTATACCACCAGCCTTGCGGGCCGCTGGCCTACGCCCTACCTGGACGACTGGAGCAGTTAATGGTTATAACGGAACCTAGCCCTAGCTACACACCCACCGGACGGACCTAGGAGTACGCATTAAGATGGCTTTTCTGTAGCGCCTCAAGGAGACGTCTACTTGTGCTTAGTAGTCACTAATTAGAAGAGAGGCCATATAGGCCGTATAATAGAAGAAGGAGAGGTTTTATCCGGCTCTGTATGGTTCCCCTCTTATGTATATAATATACCTATATAGACCCGCTGCATGGACCCTAATGGGAACCGCAACAGCGTAATTGAATATTATTATTATTATTATAAGAAGGGGTAAAGCTACTAATACCTATAGATCGAATAGTATATACGGGACTATTCCTATTAGAAAGGGCACTTAAGTAGTTTAAGCCCTACTTTACGGAAATATAGGCAAACGAAATAATAACCACTAACTAGGAGGTATAATTTATATTCTTAAGTTAGGAGGGGTTTATAAAGCGACTTATATAAATATTTAGAGACCTAGAGGTAGTAACCACGGCGGAAAGAAAACTCTAAGATATTACGTAATAAACCTTAGCAATTAAGTATACAACGCAGTTCTAGACGTTAGCTACTTAAGTTAAGTAGAATAATAAGGCGCTTATAATACAGTATAAACAAGGACTTAAGGCTAAAGTTTAGGACGTAATTATTTTAATAAAAGATGCGGAAACCCTATGGGATTTAATAGATTAAGTAATTAAGATTAATAATTAGATCTACTAAAGGGAATAGGCTAAGAGAGGTTAGGATAGAGTTCTATAATTATATAAGGCGTAGAGCACATAATGACTAAAGCTAAGTTAGAAACTATAGTATGGCGCAGAGCTAATAGACCTAAGTAGTACTAAAAAAGCCTATAAGAGATAGAGTAAGAAACTATAAAAACCTAGAGGTTAAGGATCTAGTAATTATAGGATTAAAGAGCAGAGGCTAAACTAGGGATCTTAGTAGTAGAAGACGTTTAGGCGGACTTTATAGTAAAGCTAGTAGTTTAAAGACGGAGCTTATATAAATTATAGAAAATAAGGTTACTTTATAAGGGATTATAAAGATAGTTAGAGTTACTATATAATAAAGGGAACTAGACTAGCAGAAGATATATATAAATAGAGGGATAATAGTATACTGCGAGAAATAAAAGAATGTTTAATTAGAAGTTTCGCGTTTTATTATAATAACGTATGCTAAATTTATAAAGACGCTAAGTATAGTATAAGCTATTAGCTATAGGAGCTAAAATTCTTAAAGTATAGGGGAACTAATAAACCATTACGCAGACTAGATATTAAAGACGACAAGTTTAATATAGGCGAAACATTTGTAAATAATAAGGTAATAAGGGCAGCTTACTAGGAGCATGTAAACCTTAAAGAAGTTATATTAAAAGTAGAGACTAAGACCGCTATAAAGCAAGGTTTAGTAACGGGAATTATAACACTATTAGATACAGTATCTATTGCTTTATAAGATAAAAGGAAGAGTATCTTATAGAGACTAAGTAAGCAGACAACTGCTAATACTAATTTATTACTTAATAAAGGCAAAAGGCTAAAGGCTTAAGACTCTTAAGATAAGATAAGAGATAACTAAGATTCTTAAAATAAGATAAGGTATACCTAAGGACCTATAACGGATAGAAACCAATAAAGTAGGGTAATAGCTTAGTTTAAAGATATATAAATGAGCTCGGGATAGAATTTCCCACAGGTATAAGACTCTTAAGACGAGATAAGTAAGATTTAAGACTCTTAAGATAAAATAAGAACACCTAAGCCTAGTTAGACTAAGGTAGGAGTAAAGCTTAAGATAGAAGTAAGCTTAGGATTAAGAATCCTATAGAACTAAGACTTTAAGACATAAATAAGGGCTATTAATGAAATTAAGAAGTAAGAAGACTTTAAGGATTTACTTATAAGACGCGAAAAGAAAGAAACTATAGAGGAATTTAGAGTAAGAATTACCTTATAGTAAAACCAGAAACTAGATAAGAGATTTAGTATACTAGGCTATATAAGGGACAGAGTACCTATATAAAGAATTACTAATAGGCTTAGGGCAGGCATACTAAGAGCTAAGTAGCTTACTAAATTAGAATAAGAAGAGGATCTAGGGATTCTAATTAGATTTAAGGAACGATATACTAAAGGCTGTTATAATATAGTAATAAGAAGATACTTCCTTACGGACGAGCCGTATATACTTAAAGGGCTGTATTAAAAGTGGTATAGGCAACAATATAATAATAAGTAAGAAGATTTCTATATATAGTTAGACGAAAAAGCTATCTAAAACCACCTAATTATAGAAAAAGCTATAAGTTATATTAAAGGAGCCTTAATTATAATATTAAAAGATCTAGAGGAGTAATTAGAGGACTAGAGAAGCGAGAGATAAATCTTAGTACCTATAAATAAAGTCGTAACGCTTAGATTAACCTAAGAAAGGTTTAAACTTAAGGATAAAGATAAGCTAAGAGTTAACCTAAAACACTAAGTATATTATATGTTAGCATAGATTATATATATAGATAATGCGTATAATATATAATAATAAATTTAATTTACCGCCCGTCCCGGTCCCCCTAGTGGGTCCACGCAGGCTAATACCTTCTATAGGAAAAACTCTATCTTAGAGAAAACCCGATCGCAGGCCGCGCTAGAGAGACGACAGCGTTCTAATATTGGGGCGCTAGCGACTTGTCTTCTACCTGGCTAAAAGTCTATATATTAAGCCAATTAACCACGCTTCGCGGACAATCTTACACTACCCCTTCTTCCCTTATTCTTTTACCCTTATTCTTTTACCAGTCCTCTAAGCTTTAAAAGGGCTAGTATTTACTTATATCCTCTGTATCTATTGCCTTTATAGCCCAGAACTAAGTTAAGGCACCTAATTATACTAGCCATTTTACAGCCGCTTAGGCACTTCTTTTATTACTTAAAATATCTTAAAGGCGTTTAAAGGCGCATTATACTATAAAGTCTACCCTTTAGTATTATAGACATTAGAATAATATATAGTATACTATCTGCCTTATCTAACTGCATTTATACCATGGGAGAATTTCTAATACTCTAATAGATATAAGCTATATATTAAGCCCTATTACTTCTATATAAAGAAGAAATAATACTATAGCCTTAGCTTTTGTTAAATCTTTATATAGTGAAATTGTGGGTTTCTCCTATAGGGTCTTCCACGTGGTTTCTATACGATTTTTGGCCTTTACCTACTACTATTAGCGCCATTCTAGGTCTACCCATTTCGCGATAAGAGTGGTTTCCTGCTAGCGGTGCTAGTGACCTCCTATTTAGTGGCGGCGCTCCGTCTACGCTCTGCTAACGTTCCGCTGGCTACGCCTGCGGGGGTTTATTATAGCTTCCTACTCTATATAATCCTTCTAGTGTGTAAGGAACCCCTATATCTTATTCTTACGATCCTTTACGCGGTCTCTAAGCGCTTCTAGTAGTACTAGTAGCCGTTTTACTCTTTACTAGCGCTTTACTAGTATTTTCTAGATACCCTTAAGTGCCTCTACTAATTCCTTTTCTACCCTATTAAAAGCTGTTTTGGCGGCTCTTTAAAGGGTAGTTATTTTAACGTGGAGTTAGATTAAGGGAATAGCCGCTTCCTTCTTAATTGCAGCTATTAGTATTCGCTAATATACCCCTATAACCCTACGGAGGCACTAGTTCTAGACTTTTTATAGCGGTTTAAGTAAGCTTTTCGCTGGCGTTCCGCCGTCGTCCCGCACTCCCTATACTTAGGCGCCGTATAGCATCGCTAGTCGGACGGTGGCCGTATATAGGAGGCGCGAGCGGCGCATTAATAGGCCCTATATAGACGTAGTGATCCTTAATATCGCTTTAAAGGCTACTAAGCCTTTAGTTGCCGCCTTCTTAACCTATTCTTTCTACTAAAGCTTAGGGTCCACCTAAATCCCTAGGATTCGCATACTAGTTTTCTAGGGAGCTATCTTACAGCTAGTGATACGCACGGTGGACGCAAGGTCTATAGTAGCGTGGCGTCGTTATCTTATAAAGTATATAAGCTAGTACTTTTTAGGGGCGAACGCCGCGCCGTATCGGTTTGCCTATATAGCGTAGCAATTATAGGTAGCTTCTAATCGTTAATAGTTTTCTGCTATAGAGTCCCCCTAAGTAATAAGGTTTATATTATCTATAAAGCTAAACCCTAGTATACCTCTATTAAGGCTCTGGAATTTCTCTAAAAGTTCTAATATAAAAAAGAGAAATAGAACTAGTAATAAGGGAGACCCCTAGGGTATACCTATCTATATCTAGATTTAATTGCTCTTATATTCTATAAACTTAATATAGGTCTTATGTACTGTTAGGAAACTTTATATAAAGTCTATAATCTACTTTAAAAAGCCTTTTCTTTTTAGGATATAGAGGAGCCTTTTATAGGACACCTTATTAAATACCCCTACTAAGTCTAGGCTTAGCATTAATACTATATATCCGCGGCGCGTTCGCTACGTAGTTTATATGCAGGAGCTAAGCAGTTCTACCGCTAATAGTATAAACCGCTTACGCCTTACTCCTATCTAGTTCTAGGGAAGTAATTTATACTCTTCCGCTGCTTCTAATATAATATTAGCTACGTACTTCTCTAGGACTTTTACTAGTGTATTTTTAAGGGTAACTGGTCTATAACTACCTAGGAGAGAGTAGTCTTTCTTTTCTTCCTTATATAAAACTATAATTATAGATTCTTTAAGGCTTTTTAGTATTATTCTGTTAGTAAAGTAGTAACTAGCTGCTTTTACTAAATCTTTTACAATTCCTAGCGCAATTGCTTTAAGAACCTTATTTAGTATACCGTTAGGCCCTAGGGCTTTTCCATTTAGAAGGTTTCTAATTAATTTATTAATTTCTTCTATTAATATAATAGGGCTAATATTAAGTATTCTTTATTCTATTGTTACCTCTATTTTAATATCACTAAGATCTACTATTTCAGTTTTAGGGAAAAACTTAGCTATAAGGATATCCGCTTTTATAGTATTATTATCTATTAAGGGGTCCTTAATAGACTTCCTAAGGTCTAGTAGATAGGGGTCCGCCTTCACTATACCTACTTTTCTGCTCCATTTTAATAGGATCTAAAGTCCTTTATTATAGGGCTTTATTTAGTCTTTAGTAAGTTTATAAATAAAGCGCCTTTAGTTATTATAGCTAACTCTCCTAGTTTCTTTCTAGAGTTAATTACTTAGTGCTAGGTATCTTTATAAGTCCTAGGGGTTATTATAGTCCTAATACTATTATTGCGCCTAGCGGGCGCTGGCGTGGAGCTATATAGCTTATAGCGACTATTTTCAGCAAGCCTACTAGCTAGGCTGTACTTATAGGCGGTGTTTTTTAAGTGCTTATTTAATCCCTTCCTAAAGGGCTTAAAGGGGGTCTTTAGATGTAGCCTAGTTAAGTTCTTAGATGCTTTAGAGGAGGCCTTATAAGTCTAGCTTTTTAAGGATAAGGCGCCGGCGTTCCGCTAGCAAATAGCTCGTGTTATTAATTTAGATATAAATGGGTATATAGTCTCTTATAAGGGCCTATTTCTCTACTATACTATAGAAGTTAACTTTTCTATATAGATTTGGAGATATAAACGTAAGGTTAATTATACTCTCCTATTACCCTCTTTTCTATATAGGCTCTCCTTTTAGTATAGCGAGTATAAGACCTCTAGTATTAGTTTCGGCTAATAGGCATTCCGCCTGTTCTTTGCTAGCTATATACTTTCTGCCCTATATTAGGTAGTAGGCGTTAAAGTCTCCTAGGAGTATAATTTCTCCCTTAGCCTCCTTAATAGCCGCTTTAACCTTAGGCTATATCCTAATCTAGGGGCTATCTGCGCGTAGGTTATAAATATTAATAATTATAATCTCTAGCCCCTCTAGGCGCACCTAAAGGGCTATAGTAAAGGGGCTGTACTATCTGCGCTTTTAATGCGCGGTATTAATATTCCGGCTAATTATAAAGCAGACCTTTATTATAGGGTGGGCGTTATATATAAGTATAAATCCCCTAGGGTAGTATATTAACTTAGTATGCCTATTATATACCGGCTTCTAGACTATAAGGACCTAGTAGTCCGCTAGCGTAACGCTATTAAAGAAGGGGCAACACGCCCCTTAATTTGCATTTCCGCAGTCATACTAGATAATTATACACTTATTTATTTAGGGTAGGTATAGGCTTATCCATATCTGTGTCCTAATCCTCTTCGTTTTCGCTAGTAACTATTATTACTCTATTAGCGTGTAGCTAGAGCCTTAATTATAAACTATCTCTACTTGCTTTATTAATAAAAGATAGTTTACCTAGTCCTTATTTAAGTGGTTATTCTTAGGTCCTTAACATTTCTCATTCTCTTTTTTTATTTATTATAATTATAAAGTTTCCTAGTATTAGGGGTGGGGGTAGTATTATTTCTATAGCTTCTTATATATAAAGCGACTGCGTTAAAAGGGCCATCTTTTTTATTTAGATGCCCTTAAGGTAGCTTTAAAATGTCCTATACTCCTTTTTTTACTATGCTTTATAGGCTTTATTATAGTTAATATAGGATACCCTTTCCTTAAGGCAGTCTATAGTACTATATGGTCTTATATATTATTCGCATTTTATTTACTTTCCATATACGCTTTATATATATCCCTATTAATTATATTAGTAACATTACTTTATAATTAAGCTGTTTTTAAATAGCCTAGTCTTAAAAAGCTAGGATTTAATAACTATCCTACTTTTTATAATCTTTTACTAGATTACCTAGGTTAGGATACTAATTATAAGTATTTCTCTAGTCTTCTTAGGTTTTCTTTAGGCACTACTAGGGCTTACCTAGCGTTTCGCCTGCGCTTTAGGGTCGTATAGCTATTAGATCCGGCTAATAGCTACCTTAAGAATAAGGCGCTTTATAGCTTCGCAGATAGATTAAGTTAATTCTAAGTTATCTATATTCCTTCCACTATTAATTAGGGTCTTAAGTAGGACCCCAGAAACTTCTAGGAGGTAGTTTTTTCTTAATATCTTAAGTCCTAGCGCGTCTAATCCGTTTAGGATTTAATCCTTTATTATTTAGGAGGGGACATAGACATCTATGTCCCCGCTATTAAGGGTATATACGGCGTATACACTTAATATTATTCTCTAAATAGTCTTAAGGAGCTCTCCTAGTTCGTGGCCTTGGGGCTCCTTAAGCTAAACGCGTACGGTCGCTCTCTGCGGTACCGCAACTACGTTTACTGTATAGGCCGCCTACGTAGTAACAGCTGCCTAGGTCTAGCCCTGTACCGGGGGAACTCCTAGACCTAGGGGTCCTCCTTTACACGTTTCCTTTTAGATTTTTATAATACTAGCTTTAATCCGGTTAAGCTAGGCCTTAGTATCTTTTTCCTAGGTTATTTAAGGCGCTAAACGCGTTAAGAGGGCTTTAACGCGTTATATTACCTCTTAAACAGCAACTAGTATCTAGTATTGTGGGGTTTCTTTCTCCTCTTTTATAGGATTATCTTTAATTTATCTAAGTGTTTCCTTTAATTTTTGCTATTACTAGTTAAGCTAGCAGCTGTCCTTTCCTTATTATTGCCCGCCTAGTTTATAGTTTAGCTCCCTCGCGTTACGACTTTCATGACTCCAGCGGGAAGCTTGCGTCCCCCCGTTGTCCCCTATGCTTTATAGATAGGGGCGACATAGTTTTATAGGATCTCTTGGTGCGGGGAATAGGATTCCGATATCGGATTGCTTTATTAAGTAGTTTTTAGGCTAGTTTCGCTGCTGTTAAGCTCTAGTAGATAATTATAGTAAGGCTTTGCGTATAATATATATAAAGTACCTAAAGATAAGAATTAGAAGTACTTAATAAAAATATATTAGGTACCGGATAAAGTGAAATATAGAAACGCTAAGTATATATATAGTTAGCACCTAGTAGAAGTGCAAAGCTAAGGAGACTTAATACTTTAGCTAGGAAGATTCCTTATAGAAGAATGCCTAGATAGATAATAGTAGTAGGAATACTTAAAGAATACGTGTCTATAGTATATTAAAGATAAAAAGTAAACTAAGTATTAGCCGAAAACGGACTAAATATAAATAGGATTAAGCAGCTAATAATTAGGAAAAGTAAAGACTTATAAAACTAGAGGGAACCAATAGTAAAGCCTTAAACCCTTAAAGGAATTTAAGGACAACACCTAAATTTATAAGCTAAGTAGTAAGATTAATAGTTTAAAGCATTAATAGACAATAGAGCAATAAGGAACTATATCTTACTAGTAGCGGTTAAAAAAATGGGGTTACTATATAGGGAAAAGGAGTATTCTTACCTATTAGTAATAATTTTAGGAGATCTAATAGCCTATAGAGGAGGCATTATTAATCTCAAAACAGGACCTATTTAGTTAACTATTAAAGGAAGATAAATTGAGATGTCTTTTAATATATTACTATTAGGAAATAATAAAGTAGTATTAGAAATGCCTTAATTACAGGAATATAATCTAAAGATTAATTAGATTATAGGTTAGGTTAATATTAGGGATACTTAATAACGCAAGATGCGATAATAAGCTAAGTTAGTATAGTACTAAGTAGAGGTGACCTATAAAGAAACGGAAAAAGGATTAGGCTATATACTAAAGAAATACTATAAGTATAGTAAGAAACTATGGTCACTAAAAAGTAAGAAGCTATTAGAATATATAGTATAGAACTATAAGATAGAATTAGAACTAGGAATAAGTCTAAAGTTCTTTCTAATTTATAAGCTTACTAAAGAAGAAGGTAGAGTATTAAAAGAGTTTATCTAAGAAAACTTATAAAAGGGATATATTAGACTATCGCAATTATTAGCAGGTTATCTAGTACTGTTTATACTAAAGAAGAATGGTAAACTAAGACTATATATTAACTATAGATAGTTAAACAGTATTACTAAGAAGGATAGGTATCCTTTACCCTTAATTAGCGAAATCTAAGATAGGATAGGTAATGCGCAAATCTTTATAAAGATAGATCTAAGATAGGCGTACTATTAGATTAGAATTAAGGAAGGTAATAAATAAAAAGCAGCCTTTAGGTTAAAGGAAGGACTATATAAACTATTAGTTATATAATTTGGACTTATAAACACACTAGCAACATTTTAAAAGCGTATTAATAATATATTAGGAGAATACTTAAATTAATTTATTATAGCATATCTTAATATTATTATTATATACTTAATAACTAAGAAANAGCACGGAGAATACGTTAAATAGGTCTTAAAGAGACTATAAGAGGAACAGATGCTAGTAGTAATCGAAAAATACGAGTTCTTTATAAGAAAGACCGATTTTGTTAGATTTATTATTAAACTAGGCCAACTTAGTATAGATCTAAAAAAGATTAAGGCTATAGTGAATTAGTAAGAACCAGAAAACGTTACGTAATTAAGATTGTTTTTAGGGTTTTATAATTACTGCAGAAGGTTTATAGCATAATAGTTAAAGAATATTAAACTATTTACGTAATTAATAAAGAAAGAAAAACTATAGGCATAAGAAGAGGAACAGGAAGAACTCTTTAAAAAATTTAAAGAGTTATTTACTTAGGAGCTAGTTCTTAAGATCTATTAACTAGGACTAGAAATAGTTGTAGAAACGAATATATTAGACTTTATACTAGGGGCGTACTTTATATAAAAATATTAAGATAGATAGCACCTAGTGGCATATTATAGTCGAAAGATAATACTACTAGAGTTAAACTATAACATTTATAANAAGGAGTTATTAGGTATAGTTACAGCATTAAAGGAATAGAGAGCGTTCTTACAAGGTATAAAGAAACTATTTATAGTTAAAATAGATTATAAAAACTTAATAGGATTCCTAATAATAAAGGAACTTAACTAAAGATAGGTTAGATGGGCAGAGATGCTTATAGAATATTATTTTAAGATTTAGTATACTAAGGGTACAGATAATACATAAGCAGACGCTCTAAGTTAAAAGGCTAAACTATAAAATAACAAGAAGCCATTAGGGGCTTTACTGCGGAAAGATATAGATAGACTAATTAGGTATAATTATCTAAAAATTATAGCAACTTAAGAAGAACTAGATAGAGTCTATAAATTACTAAAAAGCTTTTAGGTATAGAAGATCTTTAAAGTATAACTAGAAGAACAGTTAGAATATCTAGGAGAAGAAATACCGTATAAGTATAGAGAGGTAAGGTATATCCTAAGAAGCATAGCAGAGCATTTTATAGGAGACTTCTATAAAGAAATAACTTAAGAATATAATAGAGCTATAGGCTTAGTGTTAAGACTCTAAAAAGAGTATATTATTAACGAAATTTAAGGCTTAGCGCGAAAAGTTATAAAGAAATATCTAGATTGCTAAAGAAATAAACTAATAAGGCATAAGCTATATAGAGGGCTATAACCTATTAAAATACCAGAGAGACTATAGAAGGTTATATTATAGGACTTTATCATTAAGTTATTAAAATTAAGAGATCCTATTACCGGGTAAGATTATAACGCGATTTTAGTAATAGTAGATAAGCTTATAAAGTAGGGATACTTTATAGCATATATAAAAGAAATATTAGTAGAAGATATCGCTAGAATCTATATTAAAGAAGTATTTATAAAATATAGGGCACTAGGCAAAATTATATTAGATAGAGATCTAAAATTTATAGCAGTATTTTAGGAAGTATTCTTAGCGGAATAAGGAGTTAGAGTAATAACTTCTACTATATATTATCCGCAGACAGACGGCTAAATAGAAAATTTAAATTAGATACTAGAGCAGTATCTAAAACACTAAATTAATTACGCGTAGAATAATTAGGTATTATTATTACTAATTATATAGTTTACGTATAATATAACACTATAAGAAGGGATAGGCATATTACTATTTAAGGCAAATTATAGATATAAGCTAAGAATATTGTTATTACTATAATAAGTAAAGAAAATAAGTAGTATAGCTAAAGAAAGAATAAAGACACTAATAAATCTTTATATAAACCTTATGGAATCAGTAAAAATAGTATAAGAGAAAATAAAAAAGCACTATAATACTAAGAGATCTAAAGGACTAGATCTTAAAGAGGGAGATAAAGTATAGCTATTATATAAAAATTTTAAGAGTTAATAACTAAGTAGAAAGTTAGACTATATTAGACTAGGACCTTTTAAAATTAAGTAGAAGATTTTACTAGTTACGTTTAAGTTAAACCTATTAGCTAAAATAAAGATCTACCTTATATAGTATATTATAATGCTAAAGCTAGTATACGGGAATATTAAGCTACTAGTTTATAAGGTAGACACGTATAGAGGATAGGAAGAAGATAAATAGTAAGTTTTAAAGGTCGTTAACTATAAAGATATTAACAACGAAATATAGTATAAGGTTAAGTAAATAGGCTATAATAAGACTACCTGGGAACTACTAGAGAATTTAAAAAATGTTATAAGAAAGGTATAGGAGTATTAAAAGAAATTAGGTTAGGTAGTATTAATAAAAAAGGATTACTAAAAAATAAGTTACCTAAGGGGGACCTAAGAAGAGTAGTTGCCGAACTACTTAGATCTATTTCCTTCTTAGTTAAAGGAGAATCCGTTCTTTTATTACCAAGTTCCTATAAACCTTATTCTATAAATTTCTACTCCTTAAAACGGACCTTCTTATAAACCTTTTTAAGACGGATTAACTGAGTAGACGCCGCTAAATAAGACTTAAGGGCCTGTTGCTAAGTATTAGTAGCCTCTTATTTAGCATCCTAAGAATGGCGCAGCTCTGCTAGGGTAATAAATAGTTTATTATCTAGCCGCGTAGCAGTAGATTAAATATAAGACCCTAAGACAAATTAATTAGGGAACTAGACAACTATTAAGAGTAATAGGTTATATATATTTAGCATTAGAGATAGAGTAAACGTTGCAGAATAAATAAATATTTACTTTAGTATATACTGAGTAAAAGGACGGTTATTATAAAGATAGGTTCGCTAATATAATATAAACCAACCCCTTTTTTAAATAGCGAGAATATAGAGACGATATAATCTTACTAAGAGACAATATTATAGTAATAGTGCGAGCACGACGAGTAGTTAAGAATAAAGAAATTGCTTTAGGTATAATAAGTAATAATATTAACTAAATTAATTAGACGGATATTATACCTCTAGTAAACAACTTAGAGATCTTTAGGATCTTTAAGGATAAAGATAAAAAGGAGGGAGATGGTATTATAAACGCTTTAAGTATAATATTATAACTATTTAGGGAAGAGCCGGAAGAAGCTAGTTAGTTAATTTAGGTATAGTCTAAGATAGAGCTAATAGAGCTATATAACGAGGAATAGTAACTAAGGACACGTAACGTAATCTATATAATCTATAAGATCTATATAATCCGTAATAGAGTAGATAGAGTATATATATATTACGTATAAGAAGGATTTTATAGGAGTATAGTTATGTATTTAAGGACCTTTAGTCCCTACCTAGATAGTTCCTTCCTTATAGTAATTTTTAGAATATAATTAGAGTTAATCTATTAGGCAACTACTCCACCAGTTATTATTACGTTGTTGGCTTTAATTTGCATTACCTACACACTGAGCCCATTAACGAGCCTATTGTAGTACCTACTATAAGGTTCTATTATAATATATAGTTAACTAGTCCCTCTAAGGCCTTATAAATATATAATTAGAATCTTATAGGCGTATTAGCTAGCCCAAAGGGCATTACTAGATACTTAAAGTAGCTATATTAGGTTTTAAAAGTAGTCTTTTACTTATCCCCTTTTTTAATATAAAGCCTATAATAGGCGTCTTATAAATCTAGCTTTATAAAGATCTCCGCCCTAAATAGTTAATCTAGTATTTTACTAACTAGCGGTAGTAGGTAATAGTTCTTAATTATAATCTTATTAAGACCGCGATAGTTTATATATAGCCTTATAGTTCTATCTAGGTTTAGGATAAAGAGGATTAGCGCGCCTATTAGCAACTTATTAGGCCAA
Source organism: Cenococcum geophilum 1.58 (assembly GCF_001692895.1). Classification (NCBI taxonomy): domain Eukaryota; kingdom Fungi; phylum Ascomycota; class Dothideomycetes; order Gloniales; family Gloniaceae; genus Cenococcum; species Cenococcum geophilum. The sequence goes on along the minus strand of NW_027137579.1, from coordinate 1,984,446 downwards.
ATCTATCCCTTTTCTAGTAAAGTATTAAGCTACTCCTATAGAATCTTAAGCTCTTTATAAGAGAGGCTATAAATAAAAAGGTTTAGTAACTGTTTACCTTCTTTTAAATTAATTATATAATTATATTCCAAGTTTTATATAAGGAGTTTAGCCCACCTACCTAAAAATACCCTTAGTAAGTTCCTTAGGCCTAATAGGATATTTAATAGATTACGGTTATATTTATCCTTTATATTATTATTAGGTAGGTCCTAACGCTCCCTTAAAATACTTATAGGCAGTATTACGCGCTATAGTGGTTACTTATATATAGTTTTATATAGTAGCTAGTAAAGGGTAGGGAAATCCTTAACGCAGTGTTTTAGGTACTATAGTATACTTTCTGCGTATTGCTTAAGCTAGAGTAACCTATAATAGTTAAAGTATTTTATAAGATCCTTAAGATTGCTGCCTCCCTATAATATCTCCGTAACTTATCTAGTAGTTATTTATAGGGTCTTTATTATAAAGGGGTTATTACCTATCTTACTATTAAATAGGGATTAGATTTAATACTCCTTTAGGTATAAAGTGTATACTATTTTACCTAGAGCTATATCTTTTAGGATATCTTTTAAGCTTATTAGTAATATACGCCCTTCTAATTCTTTATTATTCTATTATTTAAAGGCTTCTATTTTAAAGCGTATTTTAAGATCTACTTTTATAAGTTAAGGGTATTTAAGGATAAAGTTATAATCTATAAAGTTAGCCGCTTAAAAGGGTTATAAGTTAACCACCTTAGTACAGTTATATATATTAGCCACTAATATTATAAGCTTATAGATACTATATAGTTTAATCTAATACTTATCTAGAAAGCCTATAATAGGTTTCCGCTACTTTAGTAATAGAATAAGTTTATACTCTTTTACTAAATTATATTATATAAGATTAATTTCGACACTACTATTATATAGTGCTTAGAACTAATATACCTCGCCTATAGGGAGTACTATTTTTAGCTTAATAGTAATATAGAAAGTCTCTCTTTCTATATCTTACTTTAGTTATAGCTAAAAGAAATCCACGACTAAGGCTTTTCTTTTATTAAATTATTAGTACGGTTATTACCCTGCTTATTTTTCCAATAGAATTTACCTTTAGGGAAGTTTTCTTTTAACTTTTTAAAGTATTCCCGTAGAGGTACTAGACGGGTATTAGGTTAGCCCTAGAAGCCTTTCCTATTACTTAAGGCCCTTAACTTTAACCCTTTTAAAGGTTTCTTTAAGAACGGCTTCTTTAAAGGTTAGGTCTGCCCTATATTACTACTAGAGTACCTACACTTTTAGTAAACCCCTAGCTTTCTACTAAAAGAGGTTTAGTTCCTTACTATATTCTTACCGTTTAGAACTACTTGTTTAAAAGCGATATATATAGTTATCCGCAATAGGGCTCCTACGCGCATTATTTTATTATAAATTACTAGCTTAATTCTAGCCTAGATAAATCCAATCTTCTCCTTTTTATAAATACTACCGTCTTTATTTTTAAAGGGCTTTAGATTTATTTATTAAGTATAAGTTTCTATAAAGTTTATAAACTAGCGGAAGTTATAGCGATTAAGCTAAGTCTATTTCTTTAAAAAGGGTTACAGCTATAGCTATATAGTTGTTAGGAATAAAGGCAAATGGTCACCATATAAGGCATATTGCCGTCACGTATAGCAAGTTGCCATCACGTGCCGCCGCGGCACTAGCGTAGTAAGGAACCTTAAGTTCCTTACCCCTTTCTTTAAGAATATAAGAATAATAATTATTATACTATCTACGAACCATAGCTACGTGATATCCCCTTATAAGTCCAACACTAATTAGTGGTTAACTTTATAGTTATACTATAGAACAGCTAGGTTTTTACCAAGAAGAGACGAGCCACTATACTAGTGCTACTCATATTAGAGGAAGCTGTCTTTTAAGGTTAGAACTAGTTCTAAACCTTAAATAGAACTCTTCTACAAATTTAAGGATCTAAAGGCTAGAACTGGTCCTAAGCCTTTCTAAGATTATAGATTCTTGCGTCTATTATACAGAACAACACGCTTTATAAGTCTTCGCGATTTAAGGCTAGAACTAGTCCTAAGCCCTATAATTGTAAATATACGTCACAAACGCGTACTAAACGACAATCCCTATACTACTAATATTCCCTTCCTCTAAAGATATAACTATAGCCACTCTAAACGACTAGAGAGACTCCTTATTACTAGGGGTAGCTATATACGCGAAACTTATTAATAAAAATTAGGACGTATTTACCTTTAATATAACAACCTATACCGTAAAATAAGTTAACGGTTTTCTCCTATACCATATTCTATTCTACTAAGATAGCTACTATACCGATTTACAGTTATAGGAATACTTTAGGGAGGATTTTATAGGATGGACTGCTGACACCTAGGCACTTAGCAATGTTAATATTATTTAGGATTTTTGAGACTCCCTTTAAAGGAATAGGGTGTATATTACTAAGGACGGTAACCTAATTACTAGTAATATTTACGCTGTTTTTACTAGTATAGAAGAACTAGTATAGATAGAAGCTAAGATTATACGTTAACTACGGAAACCTAAAATTAACCTATATTCTTTAGAAGGCAACTTTAATTTAGAACAAAACCCCTAGAACACTACTCTCCTACTTAAAGGTGCTCTACTACCTAGAGGTGCTCTTCCTCTACCTCTACTACCTCTAATTCCTTTATCCCAGCTAATTAATAAGCCTTTATTTTAAGAAGTTACGAATCTAATAAAGGTATATTTAGACGAAGAGAAAAAGTTTAAAGGAGAATTATATAATATACTTAGAGTAAAACTATAGGTCTTTTATAACTGCTGTAATAAGGTTAAAATTTAACGCTACTAGTTCTATTATGCTTTCTCTATTATATTAAAGGGACGGGTGGTAACGTTCTATTATAACTATATCGCAGGTAAAAACTATAGCTTTAATGTAATGCTTTAGCTTACTAGAGCCTACTTTAAAACTAATAAGAACCGCCAACTCTATATATCCGAATGGCGGAAGACTATATTTTAGAGAGTTATTACTTCTAACCCGATAACAACTTACCTAAAGTATCTTTAACTACTCTTTAATAAACTCTAGAAAATTTAATATAAACTTACTAAAACTTACTAAAATAAGAACAGCCTAAGGGACTAGGTTATCTTAGTATACCATAGCGTTTCTAAGTATAACTTAGCGCTATATAAACCTATAAATACGTTTAAAGGAGTATATACTAAGCTACACTCCGCTATAGGTACTGTAATGCGAATATAAGAATCTTAATAGCTTTATACTAAAAGCTCTACCTAACTAAGCGTTCCTAACTAATATAATTATAACTAGACTAATTGAATATATAGCGGCCGTGGTAGGGAATACGGCAAAGGGTATAATTAATATTAACTATAAGGTAATTATAGAGGTCCTTATAGAGGTTTATTTTAAAGTAATTACTAGAAGAAGTGCTACGTTTATAAGAAGCCAAATTACTAGTTAACTAGACACTCCCTTAATAAGCGAAAAGAGGCATATAATAAGTTCCGTTAGAGTATAAGAAATGTTAGAAATTATAAGGTCACTATAGCCTACTTCTAAAGCTTCCTAGTTTAATACGAAGGCGTAAAAGACCTTAAGGGTAAGGTTAATAAGACCGAATAGCTCCTTATAAATATAGAAATTAAGGACTACTTACCTAACTAATACTTTACTAAGTATAGTAAGGTAAATGGCATATAAACCGTCGCTGTTCTTAATAATTAATCTACGCTCTATTTTATTACAAAGTTAGATATCTTTAATAAGCCAAAGGAGAGCTCCGCGTTTTCCTTTAATAATAGATACTTAGCGAACGTCTTCTATAGTATTATGCCAGATACTAGAGCCGCAGGAGTATCTATAGTAGGAGAACCTTAAGTTTAAGCCCTTTAGTAGCTTAATAGCTCTATTTAGATTAACTATTTAACGGTAGGCCAATATACAATTCGTTTTGGTAAAGGTACTACGATCTCTCTTAGCACAATTAGGGTTTAAACCCCCTTAGGGTATATTACTTTTTATATTGTTCCTATAAATACCCTGTTTTTATTTTGCATTAAAGATATAGATAAACTAGGCGTTAAGCTTAATAACCTTAAGAATATACTTATGCAGGGAGATAATCGGGTGCCTATTATACGTAAGTGGGGTTACCCTTAGCTGCTCCTTTAATAACCAAAAAAGAGTGTTGCTTAGAGCTATTTAACTAAGTTAGAGTTACGCTAACTATACCGTCGTTTTAGTTACCTATTAGTTTACTAATTACTTAGGGTTCTTTAGCGAGTAGGCTATAAAGTCAAGGTTAAGGCAATTAAGCATTTTATAAAATACTGCTATTACTATTAAATAAACCAGAGGTCCCCTAGCCGATTTAAGTTTACCCTTAAAGATAACTACGACTTTAACTTCTATATTATCGTTAACGTTATATACCTTAGCGGTAAGCCAGTACTCTAAGTTATTGACTTCTTAACCTCTTTTTAAGCCGCATAATTCTTAAAGGATATATTAGCTAGGAACGTATGGGATACCCTTTAGTTATACTAGATTAATATCTACCTAGGACCCCCTAATTAAATCGTCTATAACGTAGGAAAGAACTTCTTATCTATAGAGTTCCGATAATAAATAAAGGCAATAGCAATTAAGGTTAAGGAAGTCCCTATTAAGGCATATAATAGTATTAGAAAAGTAGAGTAATATCATATACTATTACACCGCGTATATAAGATTATCTCTTCAAAACTAAAGGACGCTAGTAAAGAACTTACCTTGCAAATAGCTATTAAAGCTATTAACGATTCCGCTGGCCTGGATAGACTCGTACCTATATTACTAGTCTTTAGCGCCTACCCTTAAATAACTAATAATTCTCCACTATCTCCCTCTATTATATAATAAGCTAAGGCTATTTACAAAGTAATAAAGGAGGTACGACGTCTATATGCTACGCGCCAGGTTAATAATATATTAGGAATAAGAAATGGCTTAAATACCTTAACTACGCTTAATCTGCCACTCCAATCTGAAGTATAGGTATAGCGTAAAAAGGGAGGATAGTTAGGCCTATATAAACTCATTATAATTAATAGTCAAACTTGCACTCTTTAGATGCCCTATAGACCTACTTAATTCCGTTTAACCGTTATTAGGCCCTACTATAAAGATAATAGTTCCGAGCCTTTGTAGGATACCCCAGAAGATGCCCTAAAAGATGCCCTAGAGGAGAACCACGACTAACGTACCCTAGAAGGCGACTATAATCCTAATATAATTATAGTAGATATACCGCAACTATAACACGGTAGAGGTCGCCTAAAGGGATTACAAAATTGCTAATATCTTATTAATTTTAAAGAGCAATTTGTTGCTGCTATAGAGAGTAGAGTTAAGTTATTAATAGCCTTTATAACAGCTAAAGAGAAGGCTAACTTTAAGCTTGTAAAACAGCTCTAAAAGGAAGGTTATATTATAACCCCAGGAGCTCCTTTCCAAGCATCTAATAAGCAGGAGATTAACAGTCTTATTATAAGAGGAGTTTTTAAATTTAAGAAATATAACCCTACTAAGTTCAATAGAGTTCGTATCTTTAAGTTAAGAATAATTAATAAGATTAAGGGCAAAGCTATTAACGCCCTATTTAAGAAATTAAGGCTTATTATCTAAGGTTATAATAATAATAGTAAAGAGATAATTCTTATATAATCTTCTATAATTTAACGAGCTAGTTAGCAAGTTATTATTGCATTAGCTCCCTCCTTAATAAAGAATAGAATAGCAGTTTATTTACGAGATATTACTTAAGCCTACACCTAATTAGAGACGCACCTTTAGCGCTTAATATTAGCATACCTTCTAGAGTAAATTCGCCACCAGTATTCTAAAGACATAATTATGGTTATGCTTAAGCCATTATATAGAATTACAAAGGTAGGAACTTACTAGTGGGCTACCTATAGTAAGCACTATAAAGAGAAGCTTTTAATGACTACTTCTATATTTAATCCCTACTTCCTTATTATAACCACGGGAACCCTATTTGGAATTATTAGTATATAAACTAATAATATAATTATCTTAGGAGACGACCAATTCTTAGCTCTTAAAGAGGATAAGCTAGTAAAGGCAAATCTTATAGTAAAGCTAAAGGAAAAGCTTAACTTAATAATACTATTACTTTTTAATAGATGCATCCTTTCCCTAAACAAGGATTCCATTGCTTTACGCTAGAAGGGTTAAGGTAAGAAGATCGACGTTATTAACGTTAATTCCCTAAAGTAAGGATACGTAGAGTAACGCGCTTACGGAGCTTATATTACTTCTATCTATTAACCTAAGGCTTTATTTAATCTCTTTATTGCCGCCTAACACTAGGAACCAACTAAGGACGACGTTCTTACCCTAAATAAACATCTTTTCTGGTAAATAAACTATCTTAATTGGGGACTACTTTATATGCCTATTAATCTTCCTACCACCAAGCTCTTTATATTTATTAATAGATTATTTATAAATAATAAAGATTTTAGCTCCTAGTTAGGATATAAGATTATTATTATAAACAAATTTACTAAAGAGAATAACTTTATAATTTATAGCAATCTTATCTATTAGAGCTTAACTAAGAGTAAGCGCGTTACCTAAAGTGTTTTAGCATTAGAGATATATAGAATAGTTAGCGGAGTTAATATAGTAATTGCAATTGGAACTACCCTAAAGATAATTATAGATTGACTTGAACGTCCTATTATCCCTACAATTATATACACCAATTTATTTTCCCTCTATAAGTGTTTAGTTAAGCTCGGTACCATAAAGGAGAAGCGCCTTATAATTAATATTATGGCACTTTAGCAATCCTATAAGCGTTAAGAACTCTTTAAGATTTAATAGATTAATAGCTAAGATAACCTAGCAGATGTAATAATAAAGGCGAACCTAAATAAGGCACTAGAGACGTTTGTTAATACAAATACTCTATATATACAAGTTAAAGGTTAGGTTAAAAGGGAGTCCCTAAAAATTTCTTAGTTACGTAAGGTCTTAAAATATCTAGAAACTTTAACCGGCGGTTAAAGTTGTCTAATTAGTTAGATTCTATAGACCCTAACTTAAACCAGCCAATTAGGATTTTCCATCCCCGGGATAGAAAATCGCTATTAGCTTACTTACCGCTAGCGCCTTAGCGGCCCTACTGACAAGATACCTACCTATAACTTATAAGTAAGAAAGCACCACGTGCTAAGAGGCAAATTTTGGGATAGCAAGACTTATATTATAATGGCAATAGTAAGTAAAGAGGATTAATTTTTATTCCGCTAGTTAAGCGGTATATATATATAGATGGCAACCATAAAAGAAGAGTTACTAGTGTTGGGAATAAAGGCAAATAGTTACTATATAAGGTATATTGCCGTCACATGTAGTAAGTTGCCATCACGTGCCGCCGCGGCACTAGTGTGGTAAGGAACCTTAAGTTCTTTACCCCTTTCTTTAAGAATATAAGAATAATAATTATTATACTATCTACGAACCGTAGCTACGTAATATCCCCTTATAAGTCTAATAGTAGTAACTTACTCTTTATTAAGCTAATTAAGTATAATCTAGTTTAGTAATTAGTCTTTAATCTTGCTAATAATTCAGTATATATATTCTTTAGTATTATTTTATATTATTAACATTTTAAAAAAGTTGTCTACCTTATAAACCCAATTATCCAGCTATTAGGCATTAGGTCTATAATAGAGTTCTAAACTATTAAAGACTTTAGCTAATTAGTTTATATCCTTTTTCTATTTACTATATAGATATCTTTTTAAGTCTTCTATACCTCTTTAGGTAGATACTAAGTAGCCCCTAAAAGGCCCTTAGCCTTAGCTGGGTTATAAAAGATTTTATCTAGCCTAGATTAAGCTTTACTAGATTTAAACCTACCCCTAAAGGTTTCTAATATATTTATTAGTGGCTCCTTCCTATATAGCTGTTAAGAGCCTTATAGCCGCTTCTTAATATCTATCTTAAAGAAAATTAGTTTAGGGCTCTTAACTTTCTAACCTTAGCCCTAGAGAAGCTTTAGCTATAAAGGTAGTATTAACACTAGTAGCTAGTATAGGTTTCCCTATAAAGCTTAAGTCTTAAATTAGTAATTAGGTTAGGTTATCTAAAGGAGTAAACCTACTTAGCTTATAAATAGTTTATATACCGCCGCTTTGCTAATTATAGGCTAGTAGTCTTTTAGGAGAGTTCTAGTTAGTTCTCTAGTTAGATATATTAGTATATTTCTCTAGAATTTCTAGCTTAGAGGAAGATCTTAAAGTTACTTTTAGCGCTTAATCTTCTAATTAGCCTAAGTAGGGCTAGAGGGGTTCTAGTTACTTTTTAGTAGTATTATAGCCGCTATAGAGGATGCCTGCGTTTTCCTTAGCACTGCTAGTAACTATAGGTATATAAGAGTTTTTAAGCTCCTAGCGCATCTAGATATTAGGGCTCGTTCAGCCGTCTTACCTAGAGGTTTATATTATTACAATCTCTCGCTATTAGAGGGACCTTTCTACTTTAATATAACGGCTTTCTATAAGGTATTTATGGAGTTTCTCTTTAGGTCGTCGCGAGATTTTTTAAGGGAGAATAGTAGGTATAAACAAAATATAGACAAATAATCTAGTTTTTAAACTAGCTGCCCTTCTAAATAGAGTAGGAAGGATTTAAATATAAGGGGACTTTGTAGATAGGGGGTTATAAGGGCACAATTATAGAATAGGATATTATTAGTAAAGTCTAAAGATAAAGGCCTTATATATACTAAAAGGGAGTAATAGATAGTAATTAGACCTAAGTAGTAAAAGTTATTAAGGTTAAATAAGTTACTATAGCTAGGTAATAGGAGGAAGTTTAGGGGTATTTTATAATACTATACTAAGTATTACTAACTCTTGGCTTTTAGAAGAAAGCCGGGCTTAGTAGGGGAGGATATAGTTCTTTTACGTGATTTCCTAATTGTGTAGGGTGTATTCTTGGCACAACAAATTTTGTTAACAACCGAGCCCCTAGATAGATCAATCAACCAACGCCTGGTACCACATAAGGAATGCTAAGATATCACGGGATCTGTAACTCATCGGGGATGATTTCTTTGCTGTGGGCGGGTTGGACCGCGACAAACTTCAACTTGTTCAATTACGAGGAACAATGTTACTCGAGCCTCGATATCAGGCACTTTATTCGAAGCAGTGGTGTCAGTGGTTAGGTTAAACCAATAGAAAAGGCTAACCTGTTAAAATTCTTAACCAGTTTACTAGCTTATATAGGCTTAGCATTTAATTGATTTAGTAGTTTTATATTGGTTTAACCGGTTAAATCACCAATTCGGTTGATTTGGTTAAGGGCCAAATTTCGTGACCTAACCTAACCGTTGACATGAAGTGACTTTAAGCTGACGTCTGCGTCTGTAGCTTCATTCACCGGTTATCGTAGTAAGCCATAGACTCACGCGAATATGTTTTCTGCATGGCATACTACTACTGTTAATTTGATTATCAATTTCTTAAATAAAAACCTTATAGTAACCCAACCAAATATCATCCTCCCAAACAAATGTTATCCTCCCAATGAAATGTAAATCTGTTTTACTACTTGCTGCGGAGATCGTGAGGAAGGACATCGGCATCATCTTCGGCAACCCTTTCTTGAATTCCAATGGCCCACTGCCCCATCGAATGACATGGGTTTAATCTACGACAAGAGCGTAGTCAGCGGAACCCGAACTCACGTGGTACGCGAGAGGAGACTGAGGGCACCGCGCTGCTCCATTCCCAGTAAACCATAACGACTGACAATTTTGGCACCATGCCCATTTGCCTTGGGTTCCTTGGGCCCCGCCTTGGGTCAGTAGCGTGTAATTGCCGCTGCCAGTATGTTCGTGCGTTCCTGTTCGAGGGCATGGTCCAAGAGATGGGTTACCTGCGAAGCTAAGCCCGTAGCATTTGTTGCACCACCGCCAATTGTCCTGTCCGCCGGTAGGATCGCCCTCTGTCAGAGTGTAATTGCCACTTCCAGCACTTATGTGGGCACCGCCGGCGGCGCAGGCTGTATGGCCGTCGAATGCTAGCAGTTGGCACTTGGAGCACCATCGCCACTGGTCCTGTCCACCAGCGGGATCTCCATTCCAAGATATGAAATAGTCACCGCTACCAGTATGGTCGTGGTCGCCACCTATCTGGCATGGCCCTGGAGTCGCATTCTCTGCAAACGCAAGGCCTTGACACTTGTTGCACCATTTCCACCCAGCCTGTCCGTGGGCCGAAGTATTGTAGCTAAGGCCATAGTTGCCACTGGCAGATACATCATGAACTCCACCTCCCGTGCATGGCCCGATCGTGTTACCGGTGAAAGATAGAACTTGACATTTCTTGCACCACTTCCAGCCCATCTGACCGCCAGACTGCATCAAGCTATAGTCTCCGCTCACCGAATGATTGTGTACACCCCCAGCAGGACAGACTGCTGTGCCTGCAAAGAAAAGGCATTGGCATTTGCTGCACCAACGCCAGTTACTCTGTGTCGAGGCAGCAGCAGGACCGGGTTTTGCGTCACTGGTAGAAGCCATGCTCCTTTTGAGTGTATGATAATTTACGAGTAGAGAACTAACTTGTGGGTTATTGTGGGTTATTGAAGGAAAGATCAGTTGCAGAACTGAAAATGCGAGGAGGACTCAGCTCTTGTTTAAATACCCCGCCATTCCTCAATAAATCCATCATCCTGGCTGTGTGAGAGTATGTCTAAGCACTAATTCGAAGAATTGGAGTCTAGTGGAAGACATATCTGCTGACATTCGACTCCACGATTCGACGATTTCTCAATGGCTCGGGTGTAGCTCAAGCCACTTGCGGGGTCACGACAAAGCAAACCTCGCGAACGCAGTCGGTGGCTGCTAGCCAAGGCCCAGTACCCATGCTGAAGCGTAAGAGTTACCTAGTATATTGATTGTATAGGACAGACACGCACCAGCGTGGTTTTCATTTTCAATATTGGCACTAATCAATATTAGCGAGTATTGGCGAGTACTGGATTTCCTCGGCTAACGCACGGTCTCACCTGACGCACGATTTTCCCGACCCCACTAAATCTATTTACAGTGGTGTTCACGGCTCGGCTGAGCGCCCGATCAGTCGCTGAGCCGCACGTGACGCATACAACCCCCGTCGACATTCGCGGGTATCGGAGGTCGGGGTTAGGCTTGGCATAACCTCGGGTTACGCACGACCCCCCAAGGTCCGCGACATATCGTCCAAATATCACCCCCCCCTTTTGGTGGTGGCCCCTACTTTTTAGACGCGTTTTTGAGGCCTAGGTTAGTACTAGGTTAGTATAGAGGACCTCGTCGCGCGCCTTCGACCTCATCGTCGCCTTAACAATCCATTTTTTAACCCTCTTCCTATTCTTATGCCCGCGCTAGCTCCTAGCTCGCGCGGGGCTTCTAGTTTTATATAAAACGGCCTACTATAATTCTAATTCTATAATATAGAGCTCTCTTCTTTTCCTCCTTTATTAATATTTACGCGTTCGGTAGCTTTATTTACCTATACCCATACTATACTTACGCGTCTTCCCCCTAACCTCTTACGGAAATAAAGTCTTTTAAGAATCTTCTTACCCTATGGTCTACTTTATAGTCGAAAAAAGCCCCCCTAGCTTTCTCCTCCCCCTCTTCCTATAGCCTCTAGAACGAATTTAAGGCCTAGATAGCACGGCTATACAATATTTATAAGGCTTAGCGCTTAAAGAATACTATAAGGGCGTACAAGCCAAAGTAGAAAAAGTGGGAAGACTAGTGTATAAGATTAGAAGGCAATATAGACGGCGCCTAGGTAACAGAAGATAAGCTTTACCTATTTTTAAAGTAGTAAGTTATTAACTAAAAATTATAGGCTGCTAGCTATTAAAAACAGAAGTTAAAACAGAAAGAGATATAGAAAGATAGTAAGTGGGTAAAGAAGAGGTAGAAGACGGTTAAGCGGGTAAGGTAGCTAGAGGGGAAGTTAGCTATAGGGGCAGCCGTAGGGGTAGCTATAGGGGCAGCCATAGGCACAGGGGAGGAAGCTATAAAGGAGGAAGGGGAGATATAGGACGAGGAGGCCCTAGACGCCCTATTTAATAAGATAGTCTAATACTTAGTTATAAATAGCTACGTCTCCGCTATTACCGAGCTTTATATATAGTAGTTAAAAGGTAAGACCTCGCAGCTACTATAGGGGGCAAAGCTCTCAGTAGTACTAGATAGCGTCCGCTATAATAAGGACCGGATTTAACGCGTTAACTTTATTAATTAAGGCCTATTTATAATTACTAGCGGCTATAACGTTAAAGGGCTTAAAAAGGTAATTACTTAGTGCTAGGAGATAGGCTCTAAGATACTAGGTTTAGTTAAGTCTTACCTTTAAACTATAGCTAAGCATTTATTAGGTTTATATATACCCTACCTAGTCTATATAGCTACCGTTTTCTAACCTATTCCTTAGGCTATACTACTATTACCTATAGTAAAAGTAGATAAGACGTTTAGCTTGCTAACCTTATTTTTATTAAACTAGAGAATAAAGGGCCTAAACTAGATAAGTTAGCGCCGTGTATAATTATATTAATAATATAAGGGAAGCAGAATTAGTACGGTAAGGTTAAGTATATAGGCTATATACGGAACGCTAACCCTATCCTCTACCCCCTCTCTATAGTAACCTTTTACTTCTTTAACTACTAGGGTAAAGACGGCGCTAAGAGCTTCCTATCCTTTTAGTAGCTAAAGGACTACTATAACCTATACGTCTTCCCTAGCAGTATTAAAGTACCATAATAGCCGCTAAGCTATTATATACAGTTTAAATAAAATAAAAAGATATTCTAGGGGGTAGGAATTTACTTAAAGAAGAAGACCTATAGCGCCTATAAGTAGAGCGTCTGGTATACTAAGCTTAGCGGCATTAAGGAGACCTAAATTAAATAGGCCGGACGCTGGAATATAGACGTGATAATAGGAGCCTACCTTAGCTACCTACCCTATNTATTTATACGGTNGATTACCGGCTTCNTAAAGAAAGNAAAGGGCTACTTTCTTCNCTACNNATNGGAGGTGCTANAGGAGGCCCTNTATTTAAAGATATNGCCTAAGACTAANGTCTAGCTAAAACGNATAGAGGCCTACTATNTAGGTAGGGCTNATAATAAGGTTATATAGCTTAACCTTATAGGCTTAGGATTTCTACGCCTCCTTCGTATACTTAGGGTAATCCTATTATAGGACTTAGTAATCCTACGTAAGTAGTTCCCGCTCTACCCCCTATAGAAGGACCCCCTCTTTAGCTATAAGGAGTACTAAAGGTTTGCTATATAGGTAAAAAGCTTACTAGCTAATATAGTTACGCTAGATAAGCTAATAATACGGAAATACTAGCCTACCTATAAGGCCGTAGCTAAGCTAAAATATAAGGCCGCGATCTCTAAAATAAAGGGGGTTTAATTATATATATAGACGATCTTAAAACGCCTTAGCAAAATAGAAAGGTTATTAGCATTATTCGCACCTATATAGATTTAGTAAGNGAAGATAGGTATCTAAATAGGGCCTATAGAGTCNGTATATCTACCTTTAGGCGAGCCTATACCNTCTACTATAGCGTCTACTATATCCGCGCNNCCTACTCTNCTATNTATAATATCCATACTACCNGCTTAGCNGCTATCTATAATATCCNCACCGTCCGCTTAGCTATCTATAATATTNATACTATCTACTTAGCNGTCTATAATATCTATACCGCCTACTTAGCCGTCTACTATATCCGTATCACCCCTATTAGCGTAGGTATAAGCTAATACTTAACTATCTCTCCTATTTATCCTTAACCTATAGGCGCCGCTAAGGAAATATAAAATGCTTTAAGGCGGTAATTTAGTCTTCTAGCTCTGGACTAAGTAGACTTTAGGGCTAGCGGATAGGCCGTTAATTAAAGCTCTTAATTGCTGCTAGGGGGTACGCTAGCGGGTTAACGGTAAGGCTATATTTTATAGCCGTCGCTATAAAATAATTAAGGATATAAGACGGCGTGTAGAANANGGTACGGNAAGAGATAAGAGATAGGCTATTAACTAGCTAGAATAGCTATAAGGTCNGCGTTCTTTAGATTGGCTTTATAAGAATATNTAAATAGTTATTTTACTATAGTAACTAAGACGCCTTAATATATAACTGCACTATAGTAACTAAGACGCCTCTATATATAATTANACTATAGTAACTAAGACGCCTTAATATANNACTATACTNTAGTAACTAAGATATCTTAATATAGGACTATANTAGTAACCAAGACGTTTTAATATAGGACTATACTATAGTAACNNAGANGCCTTAATATATAACTATACTATAGTNACCNAAACGTCTTAATATAGGACTATACTATATTAACCGAGACGCCTTAATATAGGACTATACTATAGTAATTAAGACGTCTTAATATAGGACTATACTATAGTAATTAAAACGCCTTAATGTAGGAATAGAGCCCATTTAGGTATTATAAATTTAGAGTAATATTATATAACCATCTAGAAGTACTAATCTAATATAAATTATATACCTTTTCGCCTAAAATCGCGTGCGAAAGTACTTGGGGGCGGTTACTACGCGACCTTATATAGGGTTCGGGCGCGTTATTAATAGGGGTAGCCCTAACCTCGTATTAACCCAGGTCGTAACCGCGCTAAATTAGCCCCCCCGATATGTGATAGATATCTACAGCCAAGCCTATAGCCAAGCCGTGGACATCTATCACATATTAGGGGGGCTGATTTGGCACAGTTACGACCCGGGTTAATACGAGGTTAGGGCCATCCCTACTAATAACGCGCCTAAACCCCATATAAGGTCGCGTAGCAATCGCCCCTAAGTACTTTTACACGCGATTTTAGGCGAAAAGGTATATAATTTATATTAGATCGGTACTTCTAGATGGTTATATAATATTACTCTAAATTTATAATACCTAAACGGGCTCTATTCCTACATTAAGGCGTCTTAGTTGCTATAGTATAGTCCTATATTAAGACGTCTTAATTACTATAGTATAGTCCTATATTAAGGCGTCTCGGTTAATATAGTATAGTCCTATATTAAGACGTTTCGGTTACTATAGTATAGTTATATATTAAGGCGTCTTAGTTACTATAGTATAGTCCTATATTAAAACGTCTTGGTTACTAATATAGTCCTATATTAAGATATCTTAGTTACTATAGTATAGTCGTATATTAAGGCGTCTTAGTTACTATAGTGTAATTATATATAGAGGCGTCTTAGTTACTATAGTGCAGTTATATATTAAGGCGTCTTAGTTACTATAGTAAAATAACTATTTAGATATTCTTATAAAGCCAATCTAAAGAACGCCGACCTTATAGCTATTCTAGCTAGTTAATAGCCTATCTCTTATCTCTTACCGTACCATCTTCTACACGCCGTCTTATATCCTTAATTATTTTACGGCGACGGCTATAGAATATAGCCTTACCGTTAACCCACTAGCGTACCCCCTAGTAGTAATTAAGAGCTTTAATTAACGGCCTATCCGCTAGCCCTAAAGTCTACTTAGTCTAGAGCTAGAAGACTAAATTACCGCCTTAAAGCATTTTATATTTCCTTAGCGGCGCCTATAGGTTAAGGATAAATAGGAGAGATAGTTAAGTATTAGCTTATACCTACGCTAATAGGGGCGATGCGGATATAGTAGATGGCTAAGTAGGCGGTATAGATATTATAGACGGCTAAGTAGATAGTATAAATATTATAGATAGCTAAGCGGACGGTGCGGATATTATAGATAGCGGCTAAGCAGGTAGTATGGATATTATAAATAGTAGAGTAGGTAGCGCGGATATAGTAGACGCTATAGTAGACGGTATAGGCTCGCCTAAAGGTAGATATACGGACTCTATAGGCCCTATTTAGATACCTATCTTCCCTTACTAAATCTATATAGGTGCGAATAATGCTAATAACCTTTCTATTTTGCTAAGGCGTTTTAAGATCGTCTATACGTATAATTAAACCCCCTTTATCTTAGAGATCGCGGCCTTATATCTTAGCTTAGCTACGGCCTTATAGGTAGGCTAGTATTTCCGTATTATTAGCTTATTTAGCGTAACTATATTAGCTAGTAAGCTTTTTACCTATATGGTAAACCTTTAGTACTCCTTATAGCTAAAGAGGGGGTCCTTCTATAGGGGGTAGAGTGGGAACTACTTATATAGGATTACTAAGTCCTATAATAGGATTACCCTAAGTATATAAAGGAGGCGTAGAAATTCTAAGCCTATAAGGTTAAGCTATATAACCTTATTATCAGCCCTACCTAAATAGTAGGCCTCTATACGTTTTAGCTAGACGTTAGTCTTAGGCTATATCTTTAAATAGAGGGCCTCCTCTAGCACCTCCTATGCGTAGAGAAGAAAGTAGCCCTTTTCTTTCTTTAAGAAGCCGGTAATCGACCGTATAAATACATAGGGTAGGTAGCTAAGGTAGGCTCCTATTATCGCGTCCGTATTCCAGCGTTCGGCCTATTTAATTTAGGTCTCCTTAACGCCGCTAAGCTTAGTATACCAGACGCTCTACTTATAGGCGCTATAGGTCTTCTTCTTTAAGTAAATTCCTACCCCCTAGAATATCTTTTTATTTTATTTAAACTGCGTATAATAGCTTAGCGGCCGTTGCGGTATTTTAATACTGCTAGGGAAGACGTATAGGTTATAGTAGTCCTTTAGCTACTAAAAGGATAGGAAGCTCTTAGCGCCGTCTTTACCCTAGTAGTTAAAGAAGTAAAAGGTTACTATAGAGAGGGGGTAGAGGATAGGGTTAGCGTTCCGTATATAGCCTATATACTTAACCTTACCGTACTAATTCTGCTTCCCTTATATTATTAATATAATTATACACAGCGCTAACTTGTTTGGTTTAGGCCCTTTATTCTCTAGTTTAATAAAAATAAGGTTAGTAAGCTAAACGTCTTATCTACTTTTACTATAGGTAATAGTAGTATAGCCTAAGGAACGGGTTAGAAAACGGTAGCTGTATAGACTAGGTAGGGTATATATAAACCTAATAAATACTTAGCTATAGTTTAAAGGTAAGACTTAACTAAACCTAGTATCTTAGAGCCCATCTCCTAGCACTAAGTAATTACCTTTTTAAGCCCTTTAACGTTGTAGCCGCTAGTAATTATAAATAGGCCTTAATTAATAAAGTTAACGCGTTAAATCCGGTCCTTATTATAGCGGACACTATCTAGTACTGCCGAGAGCTTCGCCCCCTATAGTAGCTGTAAGGTTTTACCTTCTAACTACTATATATAAAGCTCGGTAATAGCGGAGACGTAGCTATTTATAACTAAGTATTAGACTATCTTGTTAAATAGGGCGTCTAGGGCCTCTTTATCCCATATCTCCCCTTCCTCCTTTATAGCTTCCTTCCCTATGCCTACGGCTGCCCCTACGGCTGCCCCTACGGCTGCCCCTATAGCTAACTTCCCCTCTAGCTGCCCTACCCGCTTAACTATCTTCTACCTCTTCTTTACCTACTTACTATCTTTCTATATCTCTTTCTGTTTTAACTTCCATTTTTAATAGCTAGCAGTCTATAATTCTTAGTTAATAACTTACTGCTTTAAAAATAGGTAAAGCTTATCTTCTATTACCTAGGCGCCGTCTATATTGCCTTTTAGTCTCGCGCACTAGTCTTCCTACTTTTTCTACTTTAGCTTATACGCCCTTGTGGTATTCTTTAAGCGCTAAGCCTTATAAATATTGTATAGCCGTGCTATTTAGGCCTTAAATTTGTTCTAGAGGCTATAGGAAGAGGGGGAGGAGGAAGCTAGGGGGGCTTTTTTTGACTATAAAGTAGACCATAGGGTAAGAAGATTCTTAAAAGACTCCATCTCTGTAAGAGGTTAGGGGGAAGACGCGTAAGTATAGTATAGGTATAGGTAAATAAAGCTACCAAACACGTAAATATTAATAGAGGAGGAGAAGAAGAGAGCTCTATATTATAGAATTAGAATTATAATAGGCCGTTTTATATAAAACTAAAAGCCCCGTATAAGCTAGGAGCTAGCGCGGGTATAAGAATAGGAAGAGGGTCAAAAAATAGATTGTCGAGGCGACGATGAGGTCAAAGGCGCGCGACGAGGTCCTCTATACTAACCTAGTACTAACCTAGGCCTTAAAAACGCGTCCAAAAAGTAGGGGCCACCACTAAAAGGGGGGGGTGATATTTGGACGATATGTCGCGGACCTTAGGGGGTTGTGCGTAACCCGAGGTTATGCCAAGCCTAACCCCGACCTCCAATACCTTTAAATGTCTTTACCCCCGCTAATCGAGTCGCTAATGCGCGCGTACTATTGGCCTATTGGGCCAGCTATGCGCCTATGTATTTACCCTATGCGGTAAGGTCACTTATCCACGTCGCTGAGCGGTTAGTAGGTAGGGTAGGTATACTTTCTCTACCTCTCCTCCCCGGTCTATATCTGCGTATATATAAAAAATAGGAACCCCCCTAGGGCGCCGCTTCTCCAGCAGCGTCCTATCTTAAAAATGGCGTTAATTAGTCGCGTAGAGATTAACGTCGCGAATAATGCCAAACTACGCGCTAACGCGTAGAGCATTCTCGCCCTTACGCGTGCCGAGAGGCCTAAAAACACGTCTCTAAATTATAAGCCGAAGTAGAAGGAGTTTAAGGTAGGTAGCTAGGTGCTTTACGGAGTAGTATACTTATAGCTAACGCGCGTCTTTCTAGGCCTTTTATAAGAAGAAGCAGTACTATAATAATAATACCGTTATAGAAGAAAAGCTACTCCTTTTCCTTATTAAGGAGGTTATAGGCCGGCCACTAAAAGTAAAAAGCCGTAAGGCCAGTAATAATATACCCTAGGATGAGACGCGGCTCTTCTAGCGCTTAGTTCGCGGCTATATTATGGCCCTAACGGACTTTTATTAGGCGTAGAAGGCTATAGGGATAAATAGCCACTAGTTCCTATAGGAGGATAATATTTAGGAGTACCTAAAGATTCTATAACGGAGGGACGCGTAGTAGGAAAAGGACTAGTTCGCGGATAAGGGTAGAGATATATTGCTTAACGGATATACGGAGGACGAGTTTAAGAACGTCTGCCGCTAGCTATAGGCCCGCGGAGACTCCTTGCCGGAATGCTACCTCCGCATGCTTATAGATATCCTACTAGGCTACTATATGCTTACCCGCGGTGGCGACAGGCGCTCTACTAAGATCTTAGACCTATTTACCTTTAAGTTTAAGGGCGAAGGCCCTATGCGCTATATGCCCCTAATATTTACTATACGCGCTAGTAAGTAGAACTAGTATAGCCGCCTTAAAACTATTAGGGCTCTATATAATATAAAGCCGCTTATCTATATACTTAGTGGGCTAGCTTTTTACCTCTTATACCGCTAGGACCTTAGCAATAAGCTATTCCTAGACTTTAGTAAGCGGTTAGCGTGGTATAATATCCGCCTAATTAAGAGTAGTGCTAGGGACTGTAAGGCGGCCTTCTTATATAACTTATAGCGGGAGTAGGTTGCTAAGGCGTTTTAGTACGTTAGCGTCTTCTTATAGAAGAAGACCTATATTAGACGAAGCGCTAGCGCTAAGACAGTAGAGCTAAAAGGGGTTAGTAAGGACCAGATTAGACGCGCTAGTAGGTAAAACTAGGAGCAAATGGTTGGCTACTACTTAAACTCGCTACTATAGGAGTTTATGCGGACGATAGCTGGCTATACGCCGTAGATAGGCTGCTTTGAAATTTATAGGGCAAGCGTCGCCCCCCCTAACGTACTACTATTAATAATCTAGCCAGAGCTAAATATCTAAAAGGGTTAGTTTAGCCCTTAGGTTGGCTAGATTAATAACCTTATAGCTATAGGCGCTATAAACCTCCTATTCTACCTTTAGGAGGTTATCTTATAGGACTTAGTAGTCCTCCGCAAAATGTTCTTAAGTAGCCCTATATAGAACCACCCGGTTTTTTAGTATAAGGCCTATCTACCCTTTACGCAGAAGGTTAAAGCCTACCTATAGTAAAAGGAAGAAGGCCCTAGCTAGCTATTAATACTCTACTAAGCCGTACTAGCTATTATGGACTGCCTAAAGACTATAGACGCCTAGAATAACTAGAGAGTATATAAGAATAATAAGAGAGTATATAAGCTGTAGGCGTTATTTAACCATATAGCTAAGTCCTAGTAGGCGCAGTCTTTGCAGCTTTAATTGCTTATGTCTAGTAGCCTTACCTTTTGGCTTAAGGTCCCTTTAGTACGTCTACTAATAGCACGTTTACTAGCGCCTCTATCTATCGCGGGATTAAGCTAGTATGCGTTAGCCCGGGCGAGCGCTATAGCTTCCCCTTTACCGGCGCCGCCGCAGCTATAGTTATAGCTGTAACTATAGCTGTAGTAAGGGCCTAAGTCTAAGCTTAAGCTTAAGCTCTAGCCTAAGCAGCCGCCCGTGTATTATATATACCATATAGTAAAGTCTATATAGGCCCTTTGGCGCAAGTAGACTAAGGGGCTTAGAGGTAATCCTTTTATAGTAGCGCTAGATTCTAAATAGAGTAGTAAATAGCGGGCTAGCCGGCAGAATAAGCTCTAATAGTATTCCCTACGGCTTAAGGTTATTAAGGAGATTAAGCGGGTTATATAGGCCTAGAGGGTTAGTAAGGAAGCGGCTATATAGTAGGTTAATCTATAGTAGGAGTAGATGCAGTGCTTATTAGATTAGCTTTGTAAACGGCTTTAAGTAAGTAGAAAAGCTTTTAAATAGTATATATCTTTAAAATACTAAGGGGTCTTCTATTAAGTCTTCTATTAAAACCTTTATTTATAGCCCCCTAGGGGCTTATTTTAGTGCGGTATAAGTTTAGTAGGGTACTTATATAATAGCGGTGCCTAACTTAAAATATAAATATCTTTATTAACCTACGGCCAATTCTTACCATTCTAGTGCGAGTAGAGAGCTCTTGGCCGGCTCTACGCATAGCGCTTAATAGGTATTAAGAGTGCGGCGTTGCTGGTGATTATAGATCGACTATAGATATGGGGTAATATCCATATGCCGCTAAGCGCATGGGCCTCTTCGCTTGCAAAATCTAACTTAGTGGCTAATTTAGCTATATAAATCGAACTATAGATATACTATTGGTATTTACGGCTTAGCTAAGCGCCTAATTAGTTGCTAAGCCGTATATAACGCATATAACCCCCATTAATATTCGCGGATATTTACAGCCGAGCCTATAGCTAAGCCGTAGACATCTTTAAATATCTTTACCCCCGCTAATCGAGTTACTAATACGCGCGTACTATTGGCCTATTAGGCCAGCTATGCGCCTATATATTTACCCTATGCGGTAAGGTTACTTATCTATATCGCTAAGCGGTTAGTAGGTAGGGTAGGTATGCTTTCTCTACCTCTCCTCCCTGGTCTATATCTGCGTATATATAAAAAATAGGAACCCCCTTAGGGCGCCGCTTCTCTAGCAGCGTCCTATCTTAAAAATGGCGTTAATTAGTCGCGTAGAGATTAATATCGCGAATAATACCGAACTACGCGCTAACGCGTAGAGTATTCTCGCCCTTATATATGCCAAGAGGCCTAAAAATATGTCTCTAAATTATAAGCCGAAGTAGAAGGAGTTTAAGGTAGGTAGCTAGGTGCTTTATAAAGTAGTATACTTATAACTAACGCGCGTCTTTCTAGGCCTTTTATAAGAAGAAGTAGTACTATAATAGTAATACTGTTATAGAAGAAAAGCTACTCCTTTTCCTCATTAAGGAGGTTATAGGCCGGCCACTAAAAGCAAAAAGCTATAAGGCTAGTGATAATGTACTTTAGGACAAGACGCGGCTCTCCTAGCGCTTAGTTTATAGTTATATTACGGCCCTAATAGACCTCTACTAGGCGTAGAAGGCTATAGGGATAAATAGCCACTAGTTCCTATGGGAGGATAATATTTAGGAGTACCTAAAGATTCTATAACAGAGGGATGTGTAGTGGGAAAAGGACTAGTTTATAGATAAGGGTAGAGATATACTACTTAACGGATATATAGAGGACGAGTTTAAGAACGTCTACCGCCAGCTATGGGCCCACGGAGACTCCTTGCCGGAATGCTACCTCCGCACGCTTGTAGATATCCTACTAGGCCACTATATACTTACCCACGGCGGCAACAGGCGCTCCGCTAAGATCTTAGACCTATTTACCTTTAAGTTTAAGGGTAAAGGCCCTACGCGCTATATGCCCCTAATATTTACTATATACGCTAGTAAGCAGAACTAGTATAGCCGCCTTAAGACTATTAGGGCTCTATATAATAAGAAGCCACTTATCTATATACTTAGCGGGCTAGCTTTTTACCTCTTATACCACTAGGACCTTAGTAACGAGCTATTCCTAGACTTTAGTAAGCGGTTAGTGTGGTATAATATCCGCCTAATTAAGAGCAGTACTAGGGACTATAAGGCGGCCTTCTTATATAACTCGCAGCAGGAGTAGGTTGCTAAGGTGTTTTAGTATATTAGCGTCTTCTTATAGAAGAAGACCTATATTGGATAAAGCGCTAGCGCTAAGATAGTAGAGCTAAAAGGGGTTAGTAAGGACTAGATTAGACGCGCTAGTAGGTAGAACTAGGAGCAGATGGTTAGTTGCTACTTAAACTTGCTACTATAGGAGTTTATACGGACGATGGCCGGCTATATACCGTAGATAGGCTGCTTTGAGATTTGTAGGGCAAGCGTTACCCCCCCTAACGTACTACTATTGACAATCTAGCCAGAGCTAGATGTCTAGAAGGGTTGGTTTAGCCCTTAGGTCGGCCAGATTAACGATCTTATAGCTATAGGCGCTATAAACCTCCTATTCTACCTTTAGGAGGTTATTCTATAGGACTTAATAGTCCTTTGCGAAATATTCCTAAGCAGCCCTATATAGAACCACCTAGTCTTCTAGTATAAGGCCTATCTACCCTTTACGCGGAAGGTTAAAGCCTGCCTATAGTAGGAGGAAGAAGGCCCTAGCTAGCTATTAATACTTTACTAGGCCGTGCTGGCTATTGTGGACTGCCTAAAGACTATAAACGCCTGGAATAACTAGAGAGTATATAAGAATAATAAGAGAGTATATAAGCTATAGGCGTCGTTTAACCGTATAGCTGAGTCCTAGTGGGCGCAGTCTTTACAGCTTTAATTGCTTATGTCTAGTAGCCTTACCTTTTAGCTTAAGGTCCCTTTAGTATATCTATTAACGGCACGTCTACCGGCGCCTCTATCTATCGCGGGATTAAGCTAGTATGCGTTGGCCTAGGTAAGCGCTATAGCTTTCCCTTTACCGGCGCCGCCGCAGCTATAGCTATAGCTATAACTATAGCCGTAGTAAGGGCCTAAGTCTAAGCTCGAGCTTAAGCTCCAGCTTAAGTAGCCGCCTGTGTATTGTATGTGCTATATAGTAAAGTTTATACGGGCCCTTTAGCGCGAGTGGACTAAGGGGCTTAGAGGTAATCCTTCTGTAATAGCGCTAGATTCTAAATAGGGCAGTAAATAGCGGGCTGGCCGGTAGAATAAGCTTTAATAGTATTCCCTATAGCTTAAGGTTATTAAGGAGATTAAGCGGGTTGTATAGGCCTAGAGGGTTAGTAAGAAAGCGGCTATATAGTAGGTTAATTTATAGTAGGAGTAGATATAGTGCTTACTAGATTAGCTTTATAAATGGCTTTAAGCAGGTAAAAAAGCTTTTAAATAGTATATATCTCTAAAATACTAAGGGGTCTTCTATTAAGTCTTCTATTAAAACCTTTATCTATAGCCCCCTAGGGGCTTATTTTAGTGCGGTATAAGTTTAGTAGGGTACTTATATAATGGCGGTACCCAACTTAAAATATAAATATCTTCATTAACCTACGGCTAATTCTTACTATTTTAGTGCGAGCAGAGAGCTCTTGGCTGGCTCTACGTATAGCGCTTAACAGGTGTTAAGAGCGCGGCGTCGCTAGTAATTGTAGATTGACTATAGATATGGGGTAATATCTATATGCCGCTGAGCGTATAGGCCTCTTTGCCTGCAAAATCTAACTTAGCGGCTGATTTAGCTATATAAATCGAACCATGGATATACTATTGGTATTTACGGCTTAGCTAAGCGCCCAATTAGTTACTAAGCCGTATATAATGTATATAACCCCCGTTAATATTTATAGATATCTACGGCTAAGCCTACAGCCAAGCCGTGGACATCTTTAAATGTCTTTACCCCTGCTAATTAAGTCGCTAATACGCGCGTACTATTGGCCTATTGGGCCAGCTATGCGCCTATATATTTACCCTATGCGGTAAGGTTACTTATCCGCGTCGCTGAGCGGTTAGTAGGTAGGGTAGGTATACTTTCTCTACCTCTCCTCCCTAGTCTATATCTGCGTATATATAAAAAATAGGAACCCCCCTAGGGCGCCGCTTCTCTAGCAGCGTCCTATCTTAAAAATAGCGTTAATTAGTCGTGTAGAGATTAACGTCGCGAATAATGCTAAACTACGCGCTAACGCGTAGAGTATTCTCGCCCTTACGCGTACTAAGAGGCCTAAAAATATGTCTCTAAATTATAAGCCGAAGTAAAAGGAGTTTAAGGTAGGTAGCTAGGTGCTTTATAGAGTAGTATACTTATAGCTAACGCGCGTCTTTTTAGGCCTTTTATAAGAAGAAGCAGTACTATAATAGTGATACCGTTATAGAAGAAAAGCTACTCCTTTTCCTTATTAAGGAGGTTATAGGCTGGCTATTAAAAGTAAAAAGCTATAAGGTTAGTAACGATATACCTTAAAACGAGACACGGCTCTCCTAACGCTTAGTTCGCGGCTATATTATAGCCCTAATAGACCTCTACTAGGCGTAGAAGGCTATAGGGATAAACAGCCACTAGTTCCTATAGGAGGATAATATTTAGGAGTACCTAAAGATTCTATAACGGAGGGACGCGCAGTAGGAAAAGGACTAGTTCGCGGATAAGGGTAGAGATATACTGCTTAACGGATATATAGAGGACGAGTTTAAGAACGTCTGCCGCTAGCTATAGGCCTGTAGAGACTCCTTGCCGGAATACTACCTCCGTACGCTTATAGATATCCTACTAGGCTACTATATACTTACCCGCGGCGGCGACAGGCGCTCCGCTGAGATCTTAGACCTATTTACCTTTAAGTTTAAGGGCGAAGGCCCTACGCGCTATATGCCCCTAATATTTACTATACGCGCCGGTAAGTAGAACTAGTATAGCCGCCTTAAGACTATTGGGGCTCTATGTAATAAGAAGCCGCTTATTTATATGCTTAGCGGGCTAGCTTTCTACCTCTTATACCGCTAGGACTTTAATAACGAGCTATTCCTAGACTTTAGTAAGCGGTTAGTGTAGTATAATATCCGCCTAATTAAGAGCAGTGCTGGGGACTGTAAGGCGGCCTTCTTATATAACTTGTAGCGGGAGTAGGTTACTAAGGCGTTTTAGTATATCGGCGTCTTCTTATAGAAGAAGACCTATATTAGACAAAGCGCTGGCGCTAAGATAGTAGAGCTAAAAGGGGTTAGCGAGAACTAGATTAGACGCGCTAGTAGGTGGAACTAAGAGTAGATGGTTAGCTGCTACTTAAACTTACTACTACGGGAGTTTATACGGATAATGGCCGGCTATACGCCGTAGATAGGCTGCTTTAAGATTTATAGGGCAAGTGTTGCCCCCCCTAACGTACTACTATTGATAATCTAGCCAGAGCTAGATGTCTAAAAGGGTTGGTTTAGCCCTTAGGTTAGCTAGATTAACGACCTTATAGCTATAGGCGCCATAAACCTCCTATTCTACCTTTAGGAGGTTATCCTATAGGACTTAGTAGTCCTCCGCGAAATATTCCCAAGTAGCCCTATATAAAACTACTTAGTCTTTTAGTATAAGGCCTATCTACCCTTTACGCGGAAGGTTAAAGCCTACCTATAGTAGGAGGAAGAAGGCCCTAGCTAGCTATTAATACTCTATTAGGCCGTGCTGGCTATTATAGACTGCCTAAAGACTATAGACGCCTGGAATAACTAGAGAGTATATAAGAATAATAAGAAAGTATATAAGCTATAGGCGTTATTTAACTGTATAGCTAAGTCCTAGTGGGCGCAGTCTTCGTAGCTTTAATTGCTTATATCTAGTAGCCTTACCTTTTAGCTTAAGGTCCCTTTGGCACGTTTACTAACAGTATATCTACTAGCGCCTCTATCTATCGCGGGATTAAGCTAGTATACGTCGGCCTGGGCGAGCGCTGTAGCTTCCCCTTTACCGGCGCCGCCGCAGCTATAGCCGCAGCCGTAACTATAGCTATAGTAAGGGCCCGAGTCTAAGCTTAAGCTTAAGCTTTAGCCTAAGTAGCCGCCTATATATTATATATGCCGCGCAGTAAAGTCCGTATAGGCCCTTTAGCGTAAGTAGACTAAGGGGCTTAGAGGTAATCCTTTTATAGTAGCGCTAGATTCTAAATAGGGTAGTAAATAGCGGGCTAGCTGGTAGAACAAGCTCTAATAGTATTCCCTATGGCTTAAGATTATTAAGGAGATTAAGCGGGTCGCGTAGGCCTAGAGGGTTAGTAAGGAAGCGGCTATATAGCAGGTTAATCTATAGTAGGAGTAGATATAGTACTTACTAGATTAGCTTTATAAACGGCTTTAAGCGGGTAAAAAAGCTTTTAAATAGTATATATCTCTAAAATACTAAGGGGTCTTCTATTAAGTCTTCTATTAAAACCTTTATCTATAGCCCCCTAGGGGCTTATTTTAGTGCGGTATAAGTTTAGTGGGGTATTTATATAATGGCGGTGCCTAACTTAAAATATAAATATCTTTATTAACCTACGGCCAATTTTTACCATTCTAGTGCGAGTAGAGAGCTCTTGGCCGGCTCTACGCATAGCGCTTAATAGGTATTAAGAGCGCGGCGTCGCTGGTAATTGTAGATTAACTGTAGATATAGGGTAATATCTATATACCGCTAAGCGCACGGGCCTCTTCGCCTGCAAAATCTGACTTAGCGGCTAATTTAGCTATATAAATTAAACCATGGACATACTATTAGTGTTTACGGCTTAGCTAAGCGCCTAATTAGTTGCTGAGCCGCATATAACGTATATAACCCCTATTAATATTCGCGGATGTTTATAGCTGAGCCTGTAGCTAAGCCGTGGATATCTTTAAATATCTTTACCCCTGCTAATTAAGTCGCTAATACGCGCGTACTATTGGCCTATTAGGCCAGCTATGCGCCTATATATTTACCCTATGCAGTAAGGTCACTTATTCACGTCGCTAAGCGGTTAGTAGGTAGGGTAGGTATGCTTTCTCTACCTCTCCTCCCTAGTCTATGTCTGCGTATATATAAAAAATAGGAACCCCCCTAAGGCGCCGCTTCTTTAGCAGCGTCCTATCTTAAAAATGGCGTTAATTAGTCGCGTAGAGATTAATATTATAAATAATACCGAACTACGCGCTAACGCGTAGAGTATTCTCGCCCTTACGTATGCTAAGAGGCCTAAAAATACATTTTTAAATTATAAGCCAAAGTAGAAGGAGTTTAAGGTAGGTAGCTAAGTGCTTTACAGAGTAGTATACTTATAGCTAACGCGTGTCTTTCTAGGCCTTTTATAAGAAGAAGTAGTACTATAATAGTAATACCGTTACGGAAGAAAAGCTACTTCTTTTCCTTATTAAGGAGGTTATAGGCTGGCCACTAAAAGCAAAAAGCCGTAAGGCTAATAATAATGTACCCTAGGACAAGACGCGGCTCTCCTGGCGCTTAGTTTGCGGCTATATTACGGCCCTAATAGACCTTTACTAGGCGTAGAAGGCTATAGGGATAAATAGCCACTAGTTTCTATGGGAGGATAATATTTAGAAGTACCTAAAGATTCTATAACGGAGGGACGCGTAGTAGGAAAAGGACTAGTTCGCGGATAAGGGTAGAGATATACTACTTAATGGATATATAGAGGATAAGTTTAAGAATATCTGCCGCCAGCTATGGGCCCGCGGAGACTCCTCGCCAGAATGCTACCTCCGCACGCTTGTGGATATCCTACTAGGCCACTATATGCTTACTTATAGTGGCGATAGGCGCTCTGCTAAGATCTTAGACCTATTTACCTTTAAGTTTAAGGGCGAAGGCCCTACGCGCTATATGCCCCTAATATTTACTATACATACTAGTAAGTAGAACTAGTATAGCCGCCTTAAGACTATTAGGGCTCTATATAATAAGAAGCCGCTTATCTATATACTTAGCGGGCTAGCTTTTTACCTCTTATACTATTAGGACCTTAGCAACAAGCTATTCCTAAACTTTAGTAAGCGGTTAGCGTAGTATAATATCCGCCTAATTAAGAGTAGTGCTGGGGACTATAAGGCGGCTTTCTTATATAACTTGTAGCGGGAGTAGGTTGCTAAGGCGTTTTCTTATAGAAGAAGACCTATATTAGATAAAGCGCTGGCGCTAAGATAGTAGAGCTAAAAGGGGTTAGCGAGGACTAGATTAGATACGCTAGTAGGTAAAACTAGGAGTAGATGGTTAGCTATTACTTAAACTCGCTACTACGGGAGTTTATACGGACGATAGCTGGCCATATACTGTAAATAGGCTGCTTTAAGATTTATAGGGCAAGCGTTGCCCCCCCTAATGTACTACTATTAACGATCTAGCTAGAGCTAGATATTTAAAAGGGTTAGTTTAGCCCTTAGGTTGGCTAGATTAATAACCTTATAGCTATAGGCGCTACGAACCTCCTATTCTACCTTTAGGAGGTTATCTTATAGGACTTAGTAGTCCTTCGCGAAATGTTTCTAAGCAGCCCTATATAGAACTACCTAGTCTTCTAGTATAAGGCCTATCTACCCTTTACGCGGAAGGTTAAAGCCTACCTATAGTAGGAGGAAGAAGGCCCTAGCTAGCTATTAATACTTTACTAGGCCGTNCTNGCTATTANGGACTGCCTAAAGACTATAGACGCCTGGAATAACTAGAGAGTATATAAGAATAATAAGAGAGCATATAAGCTGTAGGCGTTATTTAACCGTATAGCCGAGTCCTAGTAGGCGCAGTCTTTATAGCTTTAATTGCTTACGTTTAATAGCCTTACCTTTTAGCTTAAGGTCCCTTTGGCACGTTTACTAACGGCACGTCTATTAGCGCCTCTATTTATCACAGGATTAAGCTAGTATATATTGGCCCGGGTAAGCGCTATAGCTTCCCCTTTACCGGCACCGCCGTAGCTATAGCTGTAGCTGTAACTATAGCTGTAGTAAGGGCCTAAGTCTGAGCTTGAGCTTAAGCTTTAGCCTAAGCAGCCGCCCGTGTATTATATATGCCGCGCAGTAAAGTCTATATAGGCCCTTTAGCGTAAGTAGACTAAGGGGCTTAGAGGTAATCCTTTTATAGTAGCGCTAGATTCTAAATAGGGCAGTAAATAGCGGGCTAGCCGGTAGAATGAGCTCTAATAGTATTCCCTACGGCTTAAGGTTATTAAGAAGATTAAGTGGGTTGCGTAGGCCTAGAGGGTTAGTAAGGAAGCGGCTATATAGTAGGTTAATCTATAGTAGGAGTAGATATAGTACTTACTAGATTAGCTTTATAAACGGCTTTAAGCGGGTAGAAAAGCTTTTAAATAGTATATATCTCTAAAATATTAAGGGGTCTTCTATTAAGTCTTCTATTAAAACCTTTATCTATAGCCCCTTAGGGGCTTATTTTAGTGCGGTATAAGTTTAGTAGGGTACTTATATAATAGCGGTGCTTAACTTAAAATATAAATATTTTTATTAACCTATAGCTAATTCTTACCATTCTAGTGCAAGTAGAGAGCTCTTAGCTGGCTCTACGTATAGCGCTTAATAGGTGTTAAGGGCGCGGCGTTGCTAGTAATCGTAGATCAACTGTGGATATAGGGTAATATCTACATACCGCTAAGCGTATGGGCCTCTTCGCCTGCAAAATCTAACTTAGCGGCTGATTTAGCTATATAAATTAAACCGTGGACATACTATTGATATCCCCTCCTTAGCGAGTTACAGATTCGCTACGCGTATCCAATTTCGCCTGGTTGCCACCAGCTGTATATAGTAATTATAGTGAACGGCTGTGGCTGCACGTAAGGTCCTTTTTGGTTACCCTGGAGAATCGCCTTGGTTGGCCAGGAGAATTAAATTAAAGACGACGCTTCCTTTTCTCTCCTTTAACTATGCCTCCATTATGCCCGCCAAAACGCGAATACAACGCTGTCTCTGCAGAGGGGTTGACAAAGTTTAGCAATATCGTACAGGTGGAAGCCTCACGATATTTGACAAAGATCACAACACTGCGGAGGAAGGCCGCCAGAAGTAATGTTCTTGCAGCCAAGTACAGCCTGTACGACCTCCAGTGTCCCCCCCCCCTATATACGCGCAGCACACACACCTAATTTCGCTACGTCTGCAGCTAAATTAGTATGTAGAGCTAGCAGGAAGGGGTGTAGTACATGGCCAGGGCTTAAGCCACGGCCTATAGCTCGGATTTGAAGCTGTTCTCTCTTACCAAAAGTTATAATATTGCCTTTAGATCCTAATGTTTTACCCTATTCCCTTCTTTAATATGGCTCCGCATATAGGCGACTAGCAGCACGCCTTTATTAAAATCTTTCTTACAGCCGGCGCCGGTAAGCGTATATACGCCCGTTAAGCCAATTGCTCTCCTAAGGCAATTTAACGTATTTGGAGGAAGATAAGGCTGTATAGAAAGATAAGGCTTAGTTGCAAATATAAGTTAAGATACATACTAAGCAATAAGATAATTATTATATTACTCTGCCAACTAAATAAGGCTCTGAACTTATATCTTAACAAGATAACGTAGTTTATCTATAATTGGTTTTAGGTAGTTATAAGCAGGTAGATAATTAGTATAGAACTAAGAGCTACTAGCTAGAGTTAGAAGCTAGTAAGAAGGCTTTTATAGGCGCATATAAGGAAGTTGCTAATTATATATAAGGCTTATTAAGTCGCCTATAAGCGAAGCTAGGAGGATTATGCCTTATTCTAGGCCACAATCTTATAATTTACTATTAATTAGTTGGTATTTATAGACAAATCTAGAGCTAACTCTAAAACGGGTATATAAAGGCCGTTTTGGTTACTAGTAGGAGTTATACCAGTTCTATATATACTATATAATTATAATAAGTAGCGAGTTAATATACTACTTGCCTATACTGTTAAGGGCGTGCTAGTATTATTAGTATATACTAGCTTAACAAATTTAGATAGCTATAACTACTAAATTAAGCATATTCTCCTACCTTATTATAATCCTTATTTAGCACTAAGATTAGTAGTTATTATAGATAACGCGAGCTTTTATTACTTAGCCTATATTATAACGGAACCTTATAATAGGAACTACGGTGGGCTTGTTATTGGGCTAGGTATATAGGTAATGTAAGTATAGAGGTCAATAAGTAATAACAACTAGTGGAGTGGTTGCCTAATAAATTAACTCTAATTATATTCTAAGAATTACTATAAGGAAGGAACTATCTAGGTAGGGACTAAGGGTCCTTAAATACATAACTGTACTTCTATAAAATCTTTCTTATACGTAATATACGTCTTATATATAAGGTATATAAGTTTCTCTTATTCCTCTTATTTAATACGTAGCATGTTATATAACCTTAGTTACTATTCCTTATTATATAGTTCTACTGGCTCTATTCTAGACCGTGCCTAAATTAACTAACTAGCTTCTTCCAACTCCTCTCCTAGTAGTTATAACATTGTACTTAAAGCGTCCGTAATACTATTTCCCTCCTCTTTATCTTCGTCCTTAAAGATTTAAAATATCTCTAAGTTATTTACTAAAGGTGTAATATCCGTTTAATTAATTTAGTTAATATTATTGCTTATTATACCTAAAGCAATTTCTTCTTTATACGCCTAACGTCGTGCTCGCACTATTACTACAGTATTATCTCTTAGTGAGATTATACCGTCTCTGTATTCTCGTTGTTTAAAAAAGGGGTTGGTTTATATTACGCTAGTAAACCTATCTTTATAATAACTGTTTTTTTACTTAAAGTATACTAAAACGAATATTTATTTGTTTTATAATATTCGCTTTACTTCTAATACTAAATATACGCGACCTATTACTCTTAATAGTTGTCTAGTTCCCTAATTAATTTATCTTAGGGTCTTATATTTAATCTACTGCTACGCGGCTAGATAGTAAACTATCTTAAGCCCTTACTAAATTAGAATATTCTTAGGATGCGGAATAAAAGGCCCTAGATACTCGCATCGCGGCATCTACTTATCTACTCCATCTTAAGAAGGTTTATAAGAAAGTTTATTTTAAGGAGTAGAAACTTATAGAATAAGGTTTATAGGAACTTAGTAATAAAAGAATAGATTCTCCTTTAATAGAGAAGGAAATAGATCTAAGTAGTTTAGTAACTACTCCTCCTAGGTCCCCCTTAGGTGACTTATTTTTTAGTAATTCTTCTTTTTTAATGCTACCTAACCTAATCTTTTCTAATACTCCTATACCTTTCCTATAGCATTCTTTAAATTTTCTAGTAGCTTCTAGGTAGTCTTAATATAGCCTATCTACTTAACCTTATACTATATTTTATTGTCAATGTCCTTATAACTAATAATCTTTAAAACTTACTATTTGTCTTCTTCCTATCCTCTATACATGTCTACTTTATAAACTAGTAGCTTAATATTCCTATATACTAGCTCTAGCATCGCGATATACTATATAGGGTAGATTTTTATCTTAGCTAGTAGGTTTAACTTAAACGTAACCAGTAAAATCCTTTATATAATTTTAAAAGGTCCTAGTCTAACATAGTTTAACTTCTTACTTAGTTGTCAACTCTTAAAATTTTTGTGTGGTAGCTATACTTTATCTCCCTCCTTAAGATCTAGTCCCTTAGATCTCTTAGTATTATAGTACTTTTTTATTCTCTCTTGTACTTTTTTTATTAATTCTATAAGGTCTATATAAAGATTTATTAACGTCTTTATTCTTTCTTTAGCTATACTACTTATTTTCTTCGCTTATTATAGTAATAACGATATTCTTAGCTTATATTTATAATTTGCCTTAAATAGTAATATACCTATTCCTTTTTAAAGTGTTGCATTATATACAAACTATATAACTAGTAATAGCGATACCCAATTATTCTGTGCATAATTAATATAATATCTTAGATACTATTCTAGCGTCTAATTTAATCTCTCCGTTTAACTATCTGTCTGCGGATAATATACAGTAGAAGTTACTGCTTAAATTCCTTACTTTACTAAGAATACTTCCTAGAATGCTGCTATAAATCTTAGATCTCTATCCGATATAATCTTACTTAGTGCTCTATATCTTATAAATACTTCTTTAATATAGATTCTAGTAATATCTTCCGCTAATATTTCTTCTATATATACTATAAAGTATCCCTACTTTATAAGCTTATCTACTATTACTAAGATTATATTATAATCTTATCTGGTAATAGGATCTCTTAACTTTAGTAACTTAATAATAAAGTCCTATAATATAACCTTCTATGGTCTTTCTGGTATTTTAATAGGTTATAGCCCTCCGTATAGCTTATACCTTATTAGTTTATTTCTTTAGCAATTTAGATACTCTCTAGTAACCCTTCTAGCTATCCTCTAGATTTCGTTAATAATATACTCTTTCTAAAGTCTTAACACTAAGCCTATAGCTCTATTATATCCCTAAGTTAGTCCCTTATAGAAGTCCTCTATAAACTATTCTGCTATACTTCTTAGAATATACTTTACTTCTCAATTTTCGTATATATCCGTCTATAAATCTTCTAGTTATACTTCTAAAATTCTTTATACCTAAAAGCTTTCCGGTGTCTCGTAAACCCTATCTAGTTTTTCTTAAGTTACTATAATTTTTAGATAATTATACCTAATTAATCCGTCTATGTCTTTTCGCAGTAAAGCCCCTAATAGCTTTTCATTGTTTTATAGTTCAGCCTTACAACTTAGAGCATCTACTCGCGTATTATCTGTACCCTTAGTATACTAAATTTTAAAATGGTATTCTATAAGTATATCTACCCATCTAACCTATCTTTAGTTAAGTTCCTTCGTTATTAGGAATCCTGTTAAGTTCTTATAATCTATCTTAACTATAAATAGTTTCTCTATACCTTATAAAAATACTCTCTATTCCTTTAATGCTATAACTATACCTAACAACTCCTTATTATAGATGTTATAGTTTAATTTTAGTAGTATTATCTTTCTGCTATAGTATGCCACTAGGTGCTATCTATTTTAATACCTTTATATAAAGTATGCCCCTAGTATATAGTCTAATATATCCGTTTCTACAACCGTTTCTAGTCCTAGTTAATAGATTTTAAGAACTAGCTCCTAGGTAAACAACTCTTTAACTTTCTTAAAGAGTTCTCTTTATTTCTCTCCCTATACCTATAGTTCTTTTTTTTTATTAATTATATAAACGGCTTAATATCCTTTAACTATTGTGTTATAAACCTCCTATAGTAATTACAAAACCCTAGAAATAATCTTAATTACGTAACGTTTTCTGGTTCTTACTAATTCACTATAGCCTTAATCTTTTTTAGATCTATACTAAGTTGGCCTAGTTTAATAATAAATCTAACAAAATCGGTCTTTCTTATAAAGAACTCGTATTTTTCGATTACTACTAGCATCTGTTCCTCTTATAGTCTCTTTAAGACCTATTTAACGTATTCTCCGTGCTTTTTCTTAGTTATTAAGTATATAATAATAATATTAAGATATGCTATAATAAATTAATTTAAGTATTCTCCTAATATATTATTAATACGCTTTTAAAACGTTGCTAGTGTGTTTATAAGTCCAAATTATATAACTAATAGTTTATATAGTCCTTCCTTTAACCTAAAGGCTGCCTTCTATTTATCGCCTTCCTTAATTCTAATCTAATAGTACGCCTATCTTAGATCTATCTTTATAAAGATTTGCGTATTACCTATCCTATTTTAGATTTCGCTAATTAAGGGTAAAGGATACCTATCCTTTCTAATAATGCTATTTAACTGTCTATAGTTAATACACAGCCTTAGTTTACTATTCTTCTTTAGTATAAACAGTACTGGATAACCCGCTAATAACTATAATAGTCTAATATATCCCTTTCGTAGATTTTCCTAGACAAACTCTTTTAATGCTCTACCTTTTTCTTCGGTAAGCTTATAGATTAAAAAGAACCTTAAACTTATTCCTAGTTCCAATTCTATCTTATAGTCCTATACTATATACTCTAATAGCTTTTTACTTTTTAGTAACTATAGTTTCTTGCCATACTTACGGTATCTTTTTGGTACATAACTTAAGCCTTACTTAGTCTCTTTATATATTACTCTAACTTAGTACTATACTATCTTAGCTTATTATTATATCTTGCGGCGTTAAGTATCTCTAATATTGACCTAACCTATAATCTAATTAATCTTTAGATTATATTCCTATAACTAAGGTATACCTAATACTACCTTATCCCGTCCTAATAGTAGGATATTAAAAGATATCTTAATTCGTCTTCCTTTAATAGTTAACTAAATAGGTCCTGTTTTAAGGTTAATAATACCTCCTCTATAGGCTATCGGATCCCCTAAAATTATCACTAATAGGTAAGATTACTCCTTTTATCTATGCGGTAATCCTATTCTTTTAATTACTGCTAGTAAGATATAGTTCCTTATTGCTCCACTATCTATTAATGCCTTAAACTGCTAATCTTGCTATTTAACTTGTAAATTTAGGTATCGTCCTTAAATTCCTTTAAGGGTCTAAGGCTCTATTACTAGCTCCCTCTAGTCCTATAGGCCTCTACTTTTCCTAACTATTAGCTGCTTAATCCTATTATACTTAGCTTATTCTTTAGCTAATACCTAATTTACTTTTTATTTTTAATATACTATAGACACGTGTTCTCTAGGTATTTCTATTACTATTATCCATCTAAGCATTCTTCCGTAAGGAATTTTCCTAGTTAAAGTATTAAACTTCCTTCCTTTTAAACCTCTACTAGATGCTATCTATGCATATATTTGGCATTCCTATACTATTACTCGTCTATTATCTAGTATATCCTTATAAGGTATTTCTAATTTTTTTCCTTTAGATTTTTATATATCTCGTATATATCGTCTATATACGCAATCCATAATAATATATAGTGTACTAGGTGCTTTAGGTTAACTCTTAACTTATCTTTATCTTTAAGTTTAAACCTCTATTATGCTAATCTAAACGTTATAACTTCGCTTACGGGTACCGAGACACGCCTCTTACTTCTCTAGTCCTCTAAACGTTCCTCTAGATCCTTTAACGTTATAATTAAGGCTCCTTTAATATGCGTTATGGCCTTTTCTGTAATTAGGTGGTCCTAGATAACTTTTTTTATCCAACTATATATAGAAGTCTTCCTACTTGTCGTTGTGTTGTTATCTATACTACTTTTAGTATAGCTGCTAGAGTATATACGGCTTGTCCATAAGAAAGTATTTTTTTATTACTACATTATAACAGCCCTTTATATATTATTCTTCGAACTTAGTAGAAATCCCTAGATCCTCTTTATTCTCCAGTTTGGTAAGCTACTTAGCTCTTAATATACCTACCCTAGGCCTATTAGTAATTCTTTATACTAGTGCCCTATCCTTTATACATCCCAATATACTAGATCTCTTATCTAGTTTCTATTCTTGCTATACAATAATTCTCTATCTAAATTCTTCTATGGTTTCTTTTAGTTTGCGTCTCGCGCTTAGATCCTTAAAGTCCTCTTACTTCTTAATCTTAGTATTAACTTTTTAATCTTTAGGCCGAATACTATATTCTCCTAGTAAGTCTTCTAGGTCTATATATCTGTCTCCTAGTCTAATAGCTGTTTATACTATAGATTCTCTAATTTATAAAGAAGCCTCTTGCCTCTTATTTATGGGTGTCCTTATTCATACTCTAAATTCTTAACCCTTTTGGATTTTCGATCCTAAGCTTGCTTTTATCTTAAGCTTTACTCCAGCCTTAGTCCAACTAGGCTTGCTTAGTATTCTCATCTTATCTTAAGAGTCTTAAATCTCACTTATCTTATCTTAAGAGTCTTATGCCTTTAGGAAACTTCGTCCTAAGCTCATTCATATATTACTAAACTAAGCCGTTACTCTGCTCTATCGGTTATCGTCTATTATAGGTCCTTAAGCTTACCTCATCTTATCTTAAGAATCTTGGTCGTCTCTTATCTCGTCTTAAGAATCTTAAGTCTTTAACCTTTTGCCTTTATTAAGTGCCGAAGTGGTTCGCTATCCTACTTCTCTTACGTCTCACAAAGCGATAGATATTGTGTTTAGTAGGGTCTTAATCCCTATTAATATTCCTTGTTCTGTAGTAGAATTATCCTCTACCTCTAGTATAACATCTCCGAGGTCTATGTACTCCCAGTAAGTCGCCTTTATTACCTTATTGTTATAAAATATTTCGCCTATATTAAAATTATCGTCCTTGATGTCCGATCTGCGAACTAGTTTATTAGTTCCTTTACATTCCGCTAAATATAGCTCTTATAGCCAATAGCTTGCGCTATACTTAGCGTCTTTATAAATTTAGTATGCGTTGTTATAACAGAACGTAAAACTTCTAATTAAACATTCCTTTGTTCCTCGTAGCATATTATCGTCCCTTTATACATATATATTGTCTACTAGCCTTATTCCTTTTACTATATAGTAACTCTAACTACTCCTATAGTCTCTAATATAATAACCTTATTTTCCGTAATTTATGCAAGCTCCTTCTTTAAACCATTTTTCTTACTATAGAGTCCGCCTAAACGTCTTCTGCTATTAAGATCCCTGGTTTAGCCTCTGCTCCTTAGACCTTTAATTACTTAATCCTTATCCTTTAGATTTCCATAATTTCTTATTCCATTTCTTAAATTCTTTAGTACTACTTAGGTCTATTAGCTCTGCGCTATACCATAGTTTTTAACTTAGCTTTTATCATTGCGTATCCTACGCCTTATATAACTATAGAACTCTATCCTAGCCCTTCTTAGCCTATTCCCTTTAGTAGATCTAATTATTAATCTTAATTACCTAATCTATTAGTTCCTATAGGTTGTCCGTATTTTCTATTAGGATAATTACGTCCTAGACTTTAGCCTTAAGTCCTTGTTTATACTATGCTATAAGCGCCCTATTATTCTACTCTACTTACGTTGCTAATGTCTGGAACTGCGTTATATACTTAATTGCTAAGGTTTGTTACGTAATATTTTGGAGTTTCCTTTTCGCTATAGTTATTACCTCTAGGTCTCTAAATATCTAGGTAAGTTGCTCTATAAATCTATTCTAGCTTAAGAATATAAACTGTACCTCTTAGTTAGTGGTTATTATACTATTCGCTTATATCTCTGTAAGGTAAGGCTTAAACCACTTAAGTGCCCTTTCTGTTAAGAACAGTCCTGTATATGCTATTTGATCCATAGGTGTTACTAGTTTTGCTCCCTCTTATATAACCTTAAAGTGCATCTATATAAGGAATCCTTTAAGCTTTAATCTCTCTCCTAAGTACCTTTTAATTAATAGTAACTTAACCTTTGCTGCGCTTATCCCATTAATCCTATTTTCCAACGTTATATTATTTTCTATCAACCGGTTAACTATCTCTTATAGTTATCTAACTGTTATAGGTTGCTGTAAGTTAGTATCTGCTATACTAGTGTCGTTACCTAACCTTAAAGTAGTTGCTGCCGTTAATAGCGTTATAGTGGCTGCTTTTAGTAGTATGTTATTTAACTCTCTGTATTTAATACCGTAACTAGGTAGTAATTATATAACGGAACCTTATAGTAGAAACTACGGTGGGCTTGTTATTGGGCTAGGTATATAGGTTATGCAAGTATAGAGGTTAATAAGTAATAATAACTGGTAGAGTGGTTGCCTAATAGATTAACTCCAATTATATTCTGAGAATTACTATAAGGAAGGAACTATCTAGGTAGGGATTAAGGGTCCTTAAATACACAACCGTACTTCTATAAAATCCTTCTTATATATAATATACGTCTTATATATAAGGTACGTAAGTTCCTCTTATTCCTCTTGTTTAATACGTAGCATATTATGCGACCTTAGTTACTATTTCTCGTTATATAGTTCTACCGGCTCCATTCTGGACCATGCCTAAATTAACTAACTAGCTTCTTCTGACTCCTCTCCTAGTAGTCGTAATATTGTACTTAAAGTGTCCGTAACATATATTAGCTCTCTCTTTAAGCGAGCTGGCGTAAGGCTTATATACTTACCTATATACTTACCCGATTTAAATTTAATTAAGAAGTTCTTTAGTAAGCTAAAGGAGTTTATTTAACGACACTTTGTTATATAGAAGGAGGCGCTAAAGTAATAGGGTAATAGCTTTAATAACTTTCTAAGTTAGTATGTAGAGATTATAGGAAGTAAATCTAATAGCGCGAGAGCTTATTTCCGCTATAGTGGGTATATTAGTAGAGGGGAGTAAGATTCTTATTATATAAAGGAAGGTGTAGCTATACCTTAAGCTTATAATATTTAATTTGTATAAGAATTACTGCTAAAGAGTATATTATAATAGGTGCCTATAAGTAGGCGTATACTTAAGTTAGAAATTCACTACTAGCCAAGCCCTAAGCTCTCTAAATTACCACTAAGTACGCCTCTTAAGCTTCTCCACTCCTTAATATCTATTTATAATCTTTTAGCGATTACCTCTAGAACGCCTGCCTTAATTAGTATTTTTCTTTACTTATCTAGCTTTTGGTCTCTAATTATCTTTAAATCCTACCGCTTAGTAAAAGTAACTTAATAGGCGGCTTTAATATCTTCCTTCTAGGCCTCTAAATCTTCTACCGCCTTCTTATACTACTTAAAATACTCTTATAAATCTGCGAGCTGATTAATGCCTTAAGAACGCGGTAGAGGAGCAATTAGTAATAACTTTAAGCCTAAAAACGAGGCTACTAGAGGTATAGATAGGCGCCTATAGTAACTGCTAATTGGGTTAATATAGAACTAATTTATAATACCTAGAGTACTTAATATAGAGGCCTTAGAGGTAAGCTATTCCTTTTTATTACCCGTCTTCCTCTCTAAAAGCTTCTATATTAAGCTAACTAGAGGAGTATATTTAGTAATAAGGCCTTAATTAATCGCCCAACCCTATTCTCTTACGTCCTCCTATATTAGCTTATAGTTAACTTACTAATATACCTAGCACCAGTTACTTCCGCAGTTTTTGCAATATTATTACTATTAAGATACTTTTATAAAGCTTGTTTTAGGAATTATAGAGGGAGTAGTAATATTACTATTTATAGGCTATGATATTATTAGCAGAGAGCTCTATAAGGGTTTTAGAGCTAATTATAGAGCTAATTATAATGCTATAAAAGAACGGGCAGGAGTATAAGCAGCTTATAGCTTAATTATCTTAATATATTCTAAAGTAAGTTTAACTTTAAGCCGCTTAACTAAGCCGTTATTGTAATTATAACACCCTTTTACTATCCTTAAGAGTTCTTCTCCTAGATTAATCTAATTAATTATATAGCTTAGGTTAAGTTAAAACGTAGATTTAATAGAGTTTAATCACCTGGTAAGCTTTATAGTAGTATTATATAACTTCCTTTAGAAGGTATGGCTAGCGAACTTCTACTATAAAGCCTTATTAATTCTATAAAGAACTTTGCGATTATATATTACTAAAAGGCTAAGGTAAGCCTTAGGAAATGTGTAAGCTAATATAGGAGTTAAGCGACTTGGCTTCGCAACCTTTGCTAATATAAGTAGGCGATATTTAAAGAAGGAGCCTCTGCCTAAAGGCTTTACTATATTTTCCTTCTGCTCCGTTTAAAGCCTTAGAGCCTCCTTCTCTTCCTCCTCCTCCTCCTTTACCAAAACTTTAGATGTCGGAGTCTCTAGTAATTAACGCCTCTTAGCGTACCGTTGACCTCGTAATATAGGGGGAGCTACATTTATACGCTATAGAGCTCTTACTATATTCCGTTCCTACAGTAGATAAAAGTATTAAATTTCCTTATTAGTATGCTTTTTAGCAGCTACCGGGTTGCTTAGGATCTTATTAAGCTCGTTTGCGGTAAAATAGGCAGCCTATTATAATGCATACTAGGTACTATAGTTAAGCTGCGTATTAAGTTAGCTACTATATATAGGTGGAAGATTTACAACCGTACTTATACTCGAGCTCTATATAAAAGGAGGTAGACAACTAATTATTAAGGGAGGCGGTACTGGTGACAATTAAAATTGCTAAGTAAGTGGGCGACTAGAGGGACTACCTGCAGAGGTAGGAGCAGGGCGTTTAGAGCTTATATTAATGAGAGAAAGAAGCTTTATAATACTACGACCTGGAACAGATATCACGACTTTTGGCGAGGGAGAGGAGTTTAGAATAGCTTTAAAATCGAGCTTAGAGCTCCGAATTCGAGGTGGGCCTTAGCTTAAGCCCCGGCCATGTACTACACCCCTTCCTGCTAGCTCTACATACTAATTTAGCTGCAGACGTAGCGAAATTAGGTGTGTGTGCTGCGCGCACACAGGGGGGGGGAGGTCGTACAGGCTGTATACGGCTTCGCTACAATTACTATGTACAGCTGGTGGCAACCAGGCGAAATTGGATGCGCGTAGCGAATCTGCAACTCGCTAAGGAGGGGGGGGTGAAGCTGGTCGTGCACATCACTGTACAGCCTGTTGCACGACCAGCTTCACCCCCCCCTTTAACGAGTGCTCCAAAATTTCAAATTCGGTACGCGCATCCAATCTCGCGAGTAATTGTAGCGAACGGCTGTGGCTACACGCAAAGACCTTTTTGGTTGCCATGGAGAATCGCATTGGTTGGCCAGGAGAATCAAATTGAAGATGTACGCTTCCTGTTCTCCCCCTACGCCTGCCGTTGTGGCCGCCAAAACGCGAATACAACACTGTCTCTGCAGAGAGGTCGATGAAATTTGGCAGTGTCGTACGGGTGGAAACCTTACGACATTTAACAAAGATCACGGCACTGCGGAGGAAGGCCTCCAGAAACAAAGTTCTTGCAGCCAAGCATATGGCTTCGCTACAATTACTACGTACAGCTGGTGGCAACCAGGCGAAATTGGATGCGCGTAGCGAATTTGAAATATCGCAGCGCTCGCCAAATGGGGGGTGAAGCTGGTCGTGCAACAGGCTGTAGTAGGCTAAACATTAATAAAAACTAATAAAATTTATATAGTATATAGATATTCTACAGATACAGGGTTGTGTACGGCCAGCTTCACCCCCCCCTTTTAGCGAGCGCTGTGAGATTTCAAATTCGGTACTCGCATCCAATCTCGCTCGATTGCCACCAGCTGTACATAGTAATTGTAGCGAACGGCTGTGGCTGCACGCAAGGACCTTTTTGGTTGCCCTGGAGAATTATTCTTGTTAGCTAGGAGAATTAAATCAAAACAATTTAGAACTTGCCTGACGTACGCTTCCTCTTTCTCCCTTTTTTGCCTACGCCTCCGCCAAAACGCAAATTCAACGCAGTCTCTGCAACTGCTGCTGAAATTTAGCAATATTGTATGGGTGGGAACCTTACAATATTGATAAAGATCACGACACTGCGGAAGAAGGCCGATCGCTAGAAGTAAAGTTGTTGCAGCCAAGCATACGGCTTCGCTACAATTACTATGTACGGAGGTAGCGGTCAAAAGTTCCTGGCCCCCCTGCGCCACAAATTCGCCACCAATAAGCCACAAATGCGTTGTCTTGGCGTTCCTAATTAGGAAGGGTCACGACGGACCTTGTCAATAACTTCTCGAATCTTAGCAGATATACGTTTAGTTAGGCGACCTGACCGAGGTGCATCTCTAAGGTAGATATCAAGAATTGTGCGGCTTTTGGCCTTGTTAAAGCCGCGATTCCGTGCTTCTTAGACGATCGATATATACGGGAGACGCTTATTCTGGTGGCGGCTTAAATATCGGCATTTATACTGCCACAAATCTTTATAGTAAGGGCCTAAGCCCTTATATAGATATAGTATTAGTTACCTATTATAAACAGTAAGATATAATAAGGATTTAATATATTTTAAAAGCTTATAGAGTATAATATTAAGTGGAGAGTCGCAATCTCGCGGTGTGCGCCAAGCATCACTTACGCCACACTTACGCCACTAAAGGCTAGCGCACACCACCACGACAGGGGGGGGGGGCCAGGAACTTTTAACCGCTACCTCCGTACAGCTGGTGGCAATTGAGCGAGATTGGATGCGAGTACCGAATTTGAAATCTCACAGCGCTCGCTAAAGGGGGGGGTGAAGCTGGCCGTACACAACCCTGTCCCTTAAAAAAAAACATTTCGCTACGGTACGCGGGCCCGCTAAATCGCCACCAACTGTACATAGTAATTGTAGCGAAGCCGTATGCTTGGCTGCAAGAACCTGCGGATAGCGATCGGCCTTTCTCCGCAGTGTCGTGATCTTTGTCAAATATCGTGAGGTTTCCACCCATACGATATTGCCAAATCCAATCGACATCTCTGCAGAGACAGCGTTGCACTCGCGTTTTGACGGCCACAGCGGGAGGGGTAGTTAAGGGGGAGAGGAAGAAGCTACGTCTTCAATTTGTTCTCCCGGCCAACCAAGGCGATTCTCCATGGCAACCAAAAAGGTCCTTGCGTGTAGCCACAGCCGTTCGCTACAATTACTTTGTACAGTTAGTGGCAGTCAGGCGAGATTGGATGCGCGTACCGAATTTAAAAATTTCGCAGCGCTCGCTAAAGAGGGGGGGAAGCTGGTCGTGCAATACACTATATAAACTTTTTTTAAAAAAAAAATAGTAATTTTAAAAAAATTTAACTTTAAAATTTTTTAGTAGTTTTTAACCCTTTTAAGTATAACCAAATTATTACTATATATAATTCTATAATCTTATATAATATTTTATATAGGGAGGAGCTCTTACTGTACCCGGCCTAAAAAGACCAAAACTAACCAAAAGAACCCTAAAAATCACCTAGAGAATCCCCCTGAGATATATGCATCGCAGGGGAGGCATATATTAAACAACGGTAGTTTATACTCGCGCGCGACCGCCAGAACCACGCCTAGCAATAGCCCTCTATAATAAGAACGGGCGAATACCACACTATAAAGCGGAAATTCCTCTATTAAGAAAGCATCTAATAAAATATAAAGCCTATTAGACGCATTTAGTATCCGTAATTATAGGGGAGTAACTGTTAGCTATAACAAACTAATACAGCTAGTAGAATGGCTCTATTAGTCTAGCGAACCTTAGGCGCCCCTTTAGTAAACCCTTAATTAAAT
Organism: Cenococcum geophilum 1.58; assembly: GCF_001692895.1. Taxonomy (NCBI): domain Eukaryota; kingdom Fungi; phylum Ascomycota; class Dothideomycetes; order Gloniales; family Gloniaceae; genus Cenococcum; species Cenococcum geophilum. The sequence goes on along the minus strand of NW_027137579.1, from coordinate 1,939,784 downwards.
CCTCTAATAGCTAAGTAAAATTAAAAATAAATAAAATCCCTCCTTACCGGCGAACCGCACCTAGGCCGCTATAGCTGCGCTTCTATAGTATAGGAAACCTACCCCCCTTAAGATAATAACCGGGTATATAATTATAATATAACCAAATATAGAAAAAGCAAAGGGGCTTAAGGGACTATTAGAAACAGAAGTTCTTATAGAAATTTATAAAGAGGTCTATAACGCTATTATAGTCTAATACCTTAGGAGCGGAGACATTAGAGTCACCCTAAGGGACTAATAGGTAAAAGAGTAAGCCGTAAGGGTAGGGGATAGGCTAGAAAAACATATTGGCATAAAGGTGCTCCGCGAAGATTACCTAGTTAAAGTCCTAGCGGTTCCTATAAGCCTTAGGGTAAAAAAGAGACACTAGGCGGACAACACAGTAACTATATATAAGATAGTAAAATAAACGGAACGCCTTATACTAGGTCTTGAGATTACCTAAATCTAATAGCTTTAATAGGAAAATGCAAACTAAGTATATAATAAGAATAATAAGAGGATATAAGGGTCGCTAGAGACTTACTAGGGAGACGCTAGTTAAACGCATGGCTCTCTTATTATCAGCGTATACACACTAGAAATGCAAAAACTTTTTATCTAAAAAGAAATAATTATAAATAGCCTTATATATAACACAAGGCTCTATAACTATAGATTATACCTAAAATAATGCTATCGCTGTATATAATAGGGACATACCTAAACCACATACGCAGTATAGGTGTGCTGCGGCCACTGTATAGGCCCCTATAATATAAGACACTGCTTAAACTAAGACTAAACAAAATACGTAAACTGCCACTAAAGCATATATAAGGCGTAGGAGAGAGAAGACTGCATTAAATATAGGAGACGGAAGGTAAGGGCTTAATAGCTGCAGGAATAACTATACGCTAGGTTATATAAATGGAAATAATAGGCAATAAGCTAGGGGGACGCAGGTGCCTTCCTATTATTTTCTACCTTTAATACTGGGGAGCTAGGCCAGCTATCCTAAGCCTTAACGGGCTAAAAGCGATGCCGCGCGACATTACTAGACTAAATAGGGACTTAAGGGTTATAGGGGATATAAGGGAGAGGACGCCCTATAGGAAGACCCTTATGGACAGCTATAGTAAGCTTAAGACCAGAACAATTAAGAATTAGACTTAACGCGGCAAATATAACATTTGTAGCCAGCCTATAAAGGGCTTATAGCTAACTAGTAAGACTAGGGGAAGAACCAGAGTTAATAACAGATTTAGACTTAGAAGCGCTAGTAGGAACATAAAACATAGGAATAGAAAGCTCTATATAAAATAAGTAGCGACTAAGGTATAGATATAAGAGATAGAAGTCCTAAATATCCTAGAGAAAGTAAAAACAGAAGAAGTAAGGAATAAAGGAGAGACAAAGGACCCTTACTAGGGGTCCGCTACCTATCTATTATATAGTATAACTACGGCAATACAAACCACCGCCTTGTAAGGCCCCTACTAGACAGTCTAGACCTAGAGAAATACTATATTCTTGCTATATAAGAGCCGTATTACAATACCTATATATAATTAACATACTGCCCCTAAGGATTCCAGCTCCTATACGAACTAAAAGCAGCCATATACGTGTGCTTTATAATTAGTAAGGCTATTAGCCTATCCTTATAGTTATAGTAGGCAGTTAACCTAGATATTACAGTTATAATAATTCAGACATATAGGGGACCGGTATAAATTATTAATATATATAACCTAAGGGTCGAAGGGGTCCCATAAATAGAGAACATTATATTAGTAATAAGCTTACTAGAAGCTAAAGGCACAGAGTCTATCCTATTAGGAGATATAAACCTCTACCACCCGCGGTAGGGGGGTATCTATATTACTGCTAAATAACAAGCAGAGTGCTTACTAAAAGCTATAGATATTAGGGGCCTTAAGCTAGCCACCCCCCTAGGAGCAATTATATAGCAACAAGGCACCGCCAGAAGTACAATTAACCTTATATTTATAGACGAAGGCCTATACTAGAGACTTAAAAGGTATAACCCTAAAGAAGAATAGGTACTTGCTATAAACCATATCCCTATCTAGATACAGCTAGATCTAGATATTAAGGCGCAACTAAATAGTAAAAGATACGCAATAAGGAAGCTTAAGATAGACAGTTTCCTTAATACAGTTAAACAACAACTTTAAGACCTAAAAGAAATCCACCCAATACCAAATAAGTGAGGCTTATTAGCTACCCCAGAGGAAATTAACTAAAGACTAGAAAGGATCTAGGCAACAATTAAAAATGGGCTAGAAAAGCACTGCCCGGTCTTATAACTAGGCCCCTATACGCGATATATATAGTCCGCACAATACGCGGTTCTTATTACCAGCTAATAATAAATAAGAAGGAAATATATAAGCAGCTATAACCCTAAAGACGAGAGACAATATAAAGACACAAGAAACTAGTTAAAGAATACCCTAAAAAAAGAAGTAAGGAATAGCTGGAGACGGTTTATAAACAAGTATACTACTAACCTAAGCCTCCCCTATAATAAGGGCCTTTAGGCTATAGCGAAATGGGCAAAAAAAAAGGTAGGGCGCCTAGTAGAAGACCTATACCTACTACCCCTATAAAGAGCAGGGGAAGTATAGGCTACTAACAACAACAATAAGAAGGCAAAGATCCTTATAGAAAGGTTCTTCCCCTAACCAGCTCTAGCAGACCTTAGTAACATTATAGGTAAAACACTAGTAACACGCCTACGGGTCAACAGCGATATAATAATAGAGGAAATGGCCAGAACTATTAGCCGCCTTTTAAATAACATAGTACTAGGACTAGATAGAATTCCAAATAAGGCCTTAAAGTCCTATAGACCACTTATAGCACCTTAGCTTATAGATATAGCCAGAGCATGCTTTGCTATAAGCTACTACTTATAACTCAGAAGATCCATAATAACGGTTATCCTATAAAAAGAAGGCAAAGCAGATTACTTAATCCCAGAAAGCTACCGCCCTATCGCCTTAGAAAACACCCTTAGTAAGATTCTAGAAAGGGTAATTGTGGACTATATAGTAGACACGGCTAAGGAACACGCCCTACTACTATAAAGTTAAATAGGGGCAAGAAAGAACCGCTTAACACTATTAGCACTTACGCTACTCACTACCACCATTAAATCTGCATGGGCGATGCGAAGGAACTTCGTAGTATTAATGCTTAGCTTAGATATTAGTGGTGCCTATAATAACGTACCCCATAAGCGCCTCCTATATATCCTTAGGGCAAAGGGCTTCTTAGAATAGATTATATAATTTATTTAAGGGTTTATAGGCCAGAAAGAAATATCTCTAGTCTTTAGCGGATACCAGAGCCCCCCTATTATAGTTATAATAGGAATACTATAAGGATCACCCCTCTCGCCTATACTCTTCCTTTTCTTTATAAGTAACCTACTTAACTCCTTTAAGGAAGGGGCGACCTAGGGGATAGGCTTTGTTAACGATACAAACCTAATTATATATAGCCTAATAGCCGCAGAGAATTATAGAACACTAGAGAAAGCCTATAACACCTATATAGAATAGGCAAGATGATATAGAGTCTAATTCTCACTAGAGAAATACTAGCTAATCCACTTTATAAGAAAACGCAACCAATCTATAGATCTTTAGCATACAATTTATATTTAAGGCTTTAGGGGTTAACCAGTTTAAGGCCTAAGGGTATTAGGAGTATAGGTAGACAGTAAGCTCTAGTAGAGCGTATATACATTATAAGCGGCCCATAAGGGCTAAGCATAGTATATCGCAATGTCTAGGATTGTTAATTCTATATGGGGTCCATGCTTTTAGAGGTCATGCCTACTATATATAGTAGTTGTCCGGCCAACCATAACGTATAGATCTAGTATTTGGGCCATAGGAGAAACCAAGAAAGGCCCCCCTAAATTACTCCTTAAACCACTCTAAAAGGTCTAAATAGCTTACCTCTAAAGCATAATAGGTAGGTATAAGCGAACGGCTACAGCACTGCTTAAGAAGGAAGCTAATATCCCCCCCCTACAATTATATATTAAAGCCGCTGCAATATAAAGGGTATAAAGGGAGCACAACTTTAAGGTTATAAAGTATATTAAGACACACCTAAACAAACTATAGAGTAACCCTAGGGTGCCCTATAGGAGAGCAAACTAATAACCCCAAAGTAGGGAAGATATATTAGAGAAACAGATAGAGAAAATAGAAGAAGAATGGTGCTATGCTAGGGCCTAGGCCTATATAGAGGAGGAAGGGAGACGCGTAAGAGACTAGTAAAGATAACAGTAAGAGAGAGAAAGGAGCTAAAGTAGAGCATGAAAGAGTACTAGGAAACCATCTACCGCAATATAATACTGGTTGGACTAATACTGGAGAGGTATATAGGAGTTAAAGGTACAAAGGCTGTCTTAAATAAGAGGAATCTAAGCCGTAGTATAGTTAACGCTATAGGGGGTAAACACCTAAGGGCTCTAAGAAGGCCTAATAAAGGTAGAAAATATAATAGTAACACTCCTAAGAACAGGAATAATAGGACTAAAGATTGGCTCTACTAGGTGGGTGTCCTAGTAGGTAGCCTAAGATATAAATATAGTTGGCTAAGACAGACACCAAAACATATAATACTGTTGTGCCCCCTACGCATTAACCGAGAAGTAATGCTCTTAGTAGCTAGCATAGAGAACTATAATATACTACTCTTAATATAAAAAGGTCTTAAGGCGGTTACCTAGTAGCTTATTAGCTAAAATATATTAGACCAATTCCGGGTTATAAAGGAAATAGTAATAGAAGGTAAAGGGGCAAGTAGTAGGCGCCCCCTAATAACTCTATAATAGTAGAGTTAAGTTTACAATACTAGCGCGTCCATAGGCTTATTACGGCAGCAGTGGTTCCTAAAAAGGTTAAAAAGTAAGGTAGTAGAGCACTATAGGCGACTCGTAGGCGCTAAGTAGGCGAGCCCCAAAGGCGGGGAGATAGATCACGGGGTTTTCTCATTTTCTTAAATAGAGTTTTCTCCCCACATGTAAATAAGGAGTAGTCCATATGGGCCTAATAGGGATCTGAATCGGACGTTAAGCAATGAATAATAATATATAATTCTATAATATTAATATATAATAGCTTATAAGGGCTTATAAAATATAATTAGAAGGTTTTACTTATTAAAAATACTATAAGAATAAAGTAATTAGCTTAAAAAAATAACTTAATTCTAAAATTTTAAAGGTTTATTATATTTTAATATGGCTATATATAAATATATATATATATATATATATATATAAACTTATATATACTTGTTTTATATATATTATTAAGATTTAAGTATAAAAAGCTTTTATTTTATTTAGTATATATATAATACTTTCGAATTTTTAAAAAAATTCTAAAAATAAGAAATTAGCAAACTAATATATTACTATTAAGTAAATAAACTAATAATTTATAATTTATAGTTACTAATACTTATATAATACTATATATATATATAAAATAAAATTTTCGTAGCTATATTGTAGAGTTTTTTATTATATAAGCTCGGACCCCTAGAACTTGGTTACCTCCTAAACTCAGTTACCTATACTACTTTAGAAGCTATTTACACTCAACAAAATCTAATTAATTATTTGCCCTTATATGCTATTTAGTATATTGGCTTCGGGCTTTCTATCTAGCGTATTTTAAAGCTTTAATTTTGGCCCCTTTACCCTTATTTTAGCTTTTTTTCTTCTGCCTCTACTATAGCTTTGTTAATTACATCTATATATTTTAGTATTATATTTAGATCTATTATTATCCATTTATATAATATTAGACTTTCAAGGTCTTTAAGTTATAATTATAAGCTTTATATTTAAGCGCCTATATATATAGCCTTTATAATAACTCTCTAAAGTTGTTAACTTATTTTTTATAAAAGTAACTAAGTCTTTTAATTAAGTATATACTTATTATAAAGGCCTTAAGCTATATAATATATATTATAAGGCTTCTTTAGAGTTATTATATTATTAAATTAATTACTATTGGCTTTTTTAAAGCTTAACCCTTTTATTAAAGCCCTATTTTTTACTTAAAAATATTTAAAGCCTTTATATAGACTTTATAAATAAATACTAAAGATATACTGCCTAAAATTGTTTTTTTTAATTATAAGGCATTTTTTTAGGTCTTATAGTAATACTTAATAAAATAGTACTTCTTAATTAGAGCTATATTACTAAGATATATATACTTTATAATTTACTTAAAATATTTTAACTTAATAAAGGAGATTTAAAATAGATTTAAAGGTTGTTATATTAAATAAAGTAGCAAAAAAGGAGCTATATATTATATATTATATATTTTATTAAAAACTTAACTATATAATGGCTTATATAGCTATTAAAGCAGTATAATTAAGCTTTATTACTAAAAGAAAATAGTTTTAAGTATAAAATCTTTTAATGAATTGCCTAAATATAATACAATTAGCTATTTAAGTATTCTCTTAGGCCATATATATTTAATAAAATACTTTACCTTAATATACTTGTATAATTACAGCACCTGTTATACTAACCGCGTGCTTACGCGGTCGGTACACCAGGTACGCGTTTACGCGTTTAGTGTACTAACCACTCGCTTACGCGCCTGGTGCACTTATAAAGCACTAACTAATTAGGGGGGAGGTGCATCAGTATATAGACTACGTAGTCTGCTTTATATAATCAATAGTTACTATCATCCAAAAGAGCATACAATACTATATATATTTCGTGCCCCTAGATCTAACTCACTTGTGCTATTAAATTGGTACGAATACTGATTAGTAAGCGCGCACAGATTAGCAATTACTTAATACCTCCCCTAAGCGATACTTGACAGCGACCACCCGTTTAGACTCCTAGTACAACCTACTAGAAGGTTGGAAGTTGGGGATTACAGACTATTACTAACTCTGTATACTTATTTAAGTCTTAGTATAGTTTACTAGAAGTTTATAAACGTAAATATAGACCTTTACAGAACCCCTATCCTTAACCCCCTTAAACCTTAAACCTTTTCGGACTTTATAGAAACCTCTTACCCTTCTATAAACCGTTATAGACCCATTAATTGCCTTTACGGACCACTATAAGACCTCTTCCACCCGCTATATACTATATAGTATAGTAGATATTAGCAAGTAAGTTAGCGAAGGTCAAAAAAAGTGGAGATAAGGAGTTAACGTTACTCCTATAAACGACGTTAACGAATATATTAGTTTTAAAATCCTTAAATATAAACACTTTAAGCTTATAAATAATAACCTATAGGAGTAATACTAGGAAGACTTTACGGACTTTACGGAAGCTATTTTTAAGGCCTACAACCCTATTACTATCCGTAAACTATAAACCCTTTTACGTAACCAAGGTATATAGGTTAAAAGGGATAAACGAGTCACTATTGTATAGTCTTTATATAATACAATATATAAGAAAGACCAAATAAAATAGACTAAAGAGGAAATCCTAGACTAGGTTAAAACTATTAAAGAACTCTTTACTTCTTCTAAACTTAATGGGATCGCCGGCCTTATACCTAACCTACTTAACAAAATTCGTCCTATAAACCTAAGCAGTCTTAGAATTAATCTTACTGGCTAAAGTATACCTAGTACTTAAGTTACGGACCACAATACCCCCGCAACCCAAATTACGGACTATAATACCCCCGCAACCCAAAATACGGACTAAACCCCTTCTGTTATTTAAGTTATAGATCCGTAAGCTATATATCCGCAAGTTATAAATCTATAAGCTACCTAAGTAAAGACCTACGGCAAGGAGCTAGTAAACCTAGCTAAGCTCTATACTAACGAATCTAAGTACAGCAGTAAAAACGATAACTTTAACTTTAAACTAACTATCTTTACGGACCTCTACTAAAAGGCTAATATTCCTAAACAGGAATTTAGCCAAGCCTACTCTATTATGCTGCGCGGCCTAGCACTTAACTACTACTATACCAACCTTAAAAGTAACCCACTTGGTATTCCCTTTAATAAGCTATATAAAGCTACCCGTAACTACTTTAAAGGACTAGAATATAAGTGTAATATCCTTACCTAATAGAATGCAACTAAGCTACGGACCGTAATTAATAAGAATACTAAAAAATCGACTATAGAGTACCTGTAAATTCTTATTAAAGACCTCCGGCACCTATAGTACGGCCTTAACGCTAAGCTTTAAATAGACGACTTCCTGTATAATAAACTTATTACGGCCTGCTAGGAAGTAGAGCCCTATAAGTATACCTACTATAAGCCTACAGATACCTTAGCTAGCCTTATTAATAATCTACGCTCCTCTATTATAACGTATAAAGTCTTAAACCCACTAGGTAGCACTTAAGCCTTTATTACGGATATTTAATATTTATAAACAGACTCAGACGTCTACTTTATGGACCGCCGCTACCGCTAGCAGCACCCGTACCGACCAAGTCCTACCCATAACCCCCGTAGTAACCCCTATATAAAAATATACCCCCATAGACAAACTAGCCAAAAGTGCTTTATATATGGTAAGGAAGGATATTAGTCTATAAGGCATACCTAGGAAGAACATAGCAAGTCTAAAAAGAGACTTAATAGCCATATTAACTAGTTCATTTTAGAATACAAAGGAGAGGAAGCAGAAGAGCCCCCTAATAAGTTAATAGAAGCCCTTATAATTAACTTTAACTTAGACACTTAAGAATAAGAGACCTTAGAGATATTCCTAACTACTTTTAGACCTTTTACGGACAGCTAAGCCTTTAATATTACAACCACATTAGCCAACCGTTTCTTTATACACTTAGTTACGCCCAAAAACCATTCCGTAAGCACCCCTATTATAAACGTTATAGATTATAAGCAGGACCTATTTGCATATATTACCACAGAGCGCTATACCCCTAAGGAATTCTACGGTGTTATAATCGATATAGGTACCTCTAAGAAGTCTGCTATAGGCTATAGATAATACCTCGTATATAGGACTACTATAAATAACAATACGGACATTAATATTATATAAACTAGGGCCATAAACGTCCAATTCGGCATCAGCTTAACCGCATTAATTAAATTAGTTAAAGTTAAGACTCTAATTAGCTTAGTTAACTTCTACGTAGTAAAAGCAGACACCCTCTTCCTACTCTGTCTTGTAGATATAGATAGGTTATAGGTATACTATAACAATGTCACGGACACCTTAATTGGCCCTATAACTACCCTAGGAAGCAAGCATATTACCTTACTAATTACATAACAATTTAGACACCCGTTCCTTATATAGGGAGAGACTTTACGGACCTATATTTAGGAATCTTTTAACTATAACCCGTGCTACCTTACTAGTACGGAAATCCACTACCTGCACTGCCGTTTTAGCTATCTATTAGCCGAAAAGCTGTATAGAGTCCTTAAACGCTCTAGATATAATAATGTTAATAAAAAGGCAGTTAACTACCTAACTAAATACTGCTTCTTCTGCTAGAAATACGGACATTCCCTAGGCCAATTTAAGTTTACTCTTTGTAAAGACCTTAATTTTAACCACTCAGTATACATAGACATTATGTACATTAACGGCAGCCTAGTATTATATATAATTAATAAGGTAACCCGCTATTAAGCCGCCCGTTAGCTGTAAAATATATCTATAAAATATACTTAGGATATTTTACGGACCTGCTAGATTAACACATACGTTAGACCCCCTAAGTATATTACCTACAACGCTGGTAGAAACTTTATTAGTAAGGAATTCTAGCAGTATACTACGGCTATAGCTATATTAACAAAAGCTGTCCCAGTTAAGGCATATTGGTCTATTAGGCTTATTAAGCGAGCTTACCTAGCCTTATAGAGAGCTTACTAGATTATTACGGACAAATATAAGGACATCTAAAAGGAACTGGCTCTATAGATGGCTGTAAAAGCCGTTAATAACACCGCTAGCCCTAACGGATTAGTACCTACCCTCTTGGTTTACGGAGCCTACCTAAGGATAAGCAACCTAGGCCCTCCTACCCCATCTATTACGGAATAAGCAGCTGCAATACGGAAGGTAATAGCCGAGATAGTTAAGCTATGGGCTAAACAAACTGTTAATAACGCCCTATACTACTGTAACAGACCTAATATAACCTTAGTATATAACCTCCCGCTTAACTCTAAAGTCCTTATATAGTGTAAAAGCGGTAGCTAGAATAGACCCTACTATTTACTAGCCGTAGAAAACGAGACGTGCTGCGTATAGCTTCCTAGTGGGCTAACTAGCTTTAGAAGCACGTCCGTAAAACCCTACTTTTGGCCCGAAACTACCTATAACGTTAAGCCAGATAAACTAGAAGCAACCGCTAAACCAAACGAACTAGAAGCAACTGCCGAATTAAATAAACTAGAAGCACCCTTACCTACCCTAAAAGTCCCCTAGAAACCCACTAAACCTTCTAAACCTACCGTAAAGCGTAGTTAAGGACGCCCCTAAAAGCACCCTATAACTAAGAACCCCGTAATAGAGAATTACCTAACCTCCGTAGGAATACCCATAAGGTAACCTCCGCCTGCGGATATATTAGTTCTAGTATAGGAAACCCCGTTTACGGACTTACGACGTAAAGAGATTAACGGACTACTTAAAAAGGGTATCTTTGTGGTTATAACGGAGAGAGACGTTCCGCAAGGCGTCTATATATTTAACTTACGCTTTATTAACAAAATTAAGCACCCTAGTACTAATAAAGCTTTTAAAAAATTAAGGCTTATTATATAAGCCTATAATAACTAAGGAAAGGACTTAGTCCTTATACAATCGCCTATAATTTAACGAGTTAGTTAATAGATTATACTTACACTTACGCCTAGACTATAGTAAAGCAAACCCATAGCTCTTTACCTATAGGATATCTTATAAGCCTATATACAGTCTAATACCTACCTAAGTAGGGACATCTTTATACGGCTACCCCCCGAGCTTAACCTATAACTAGGAACAATCCTATAGGTTATAAAACCTCTATACGGAGTACCGGAAGCTAGAAACCATTAGTTTAAGACATATTACCAGCACTATATTAGTAAACTTAAAATAGAACAGTTAACCTACAACCCCTACCTCCTATATAGCCCATCGAACGGCCTTGGTATTATTAGACTCTAAATAGATAATATCCTATTCCTAGCAGACCAGACCTTTACGGACGCTAAAAAAACTAAACTATAAAAGGCTAAGTTCTTAGTAAAGCTGTAGGAGTAGTTAACTAAGTAGAATCCGATTAAGTTTAATAGAGGCCTAATTATATAAAAGGGCAACCTAATTAAGCTAACTTAGAAACGCCAAGCTTAAAACCTAAAGCCTATTATAGTAAAGCCTATAGACCTTACTAGCTCCTATAAAGAGACCTATAAGACCGTAAATATAAAGGACTAATACGTTACACAGCGTACAAGAGACGCCTATATTGCCACAGTCTGCCAACCCAAATCTACCTACGATTTATCCTTTACGGCCTAGGTAGTAGATCCATAAGAAGAAAATATTAAGCAGCTTAATAAGCGCATTTAGTGGCAAATTAACAATATAGTAAGGGGACTTACTTTCGTACCACTAGACCTAAGTTCCCTTAGCTTACTAGCATTTACAGACACCTCCTTTACCAATAATAGAGACCTATTATTATAAATCGGCTTCGTAATTATACTTACGGACTATAATTAGGACGCAAATATACTGCACTAGTCTTTAATTAAGTGTAAATAAGTAACCCGCAGTGTACTAGCTTCTAAACTATATACACTAGCTCATAGTTTTGATATAGTAGCTGCAATTAAATTAATAGTCTAAAAGATTCTATAACTAAAGCAGTTACCCCTAGTTTTATATACTAATTTAAAGTCCCTCTATAACTGCCTAGTTAAACCTAGGTACGACATAAGAGAAGAGGCTTATAGTCGACCTAATATGCTTATATTAGGCCTACGAACGACGTAAAATTGCGGAGGTTAAATAGATTAGCGGCGGAAACAACCTAGTAGACGCTATAACTAAGGCAAAGCCGTATTAAGCCCTTAAAACCCTAATTAACACAAATAAGCTTAATCTAAAAGTTATAAAATAGGTAGAACGAGACTAACGGAGCACCTATGGTACGTCTACGGCTTATTAGAAGGCCGTACGGTTTACTATACGGTCCATCCTACGGACCGTAAGCCATTAAATAATTAGCATAGGCAGATTGCCCCAAATTGCCGCAAAATTACCTATGTTACGGTATAGGTGGAAAATAGTAGAAAAGCTGCAGTAGAACTTAGTGGACTTATATAACCTGCCGAATTCTATAGGGTGGTTAAATTAACCAATTACGATTTTCCATACCAGGCACGAAAAATCGCCATTAGCTCGCTTAGCACTGGCGCCTTAGCGGCCCTTAAGATCTAACTTATGGCTTATCTACTACCCGTTAAAAGGCCGTACGGTTTATTTTACGGACTATAAGCAGAACTTACGGCTAGCTTAGGGCACCGTTTAGAAGGCAGCCTAGACAGCACCTTAGGGAGATTTCCTATGTATTTTCCTTTGTATTTTATAGTTTTATTAAAGCAATTACGGAGGCTATACACAGGTGATTTTATTTTTAAGTACCGCTAGTGTATAATTACAGCACCTGTTATACCAACCGCGTGCTTACGCGGTCGGTACACCAGGTACGCGTTTACGCGTTTAGTGCACTAACCACTCGCTTACGCGCCTAGTGCACTTATAAAGCACTAACTAATTAGGGGGGAGGTGCATTAGTATATAGACCACGTAGTCTGCTTTATATAATTAATAGTCACCATTATCCAAAAGAGCATACGATACTATATATATTTCGTGCCCCTAGATCTAACTCACTCGTGCTATTAAATTGGTACGAACAATACTTATATTAATTAGGGGTATTTTCCTTTAAAATAAAGTAACTAGTAAAGGGCAAATATTATCTTTATAATAAATACCTATTTATAATTATTAAACAACTTTATAGAAAACTTCTTTTAAAAGATGTGTCTTGTTGTAATTAAATTTATATATATGCTTAATATAACTCTAAATGTGTCTATATTTTAGGTATTTTTTACCTATATATTAACCTTTTTTTACACCCTTTTATAAAGGCTATAAAACTTTTAAATTTACTTTAGTTATACCCTATTAATTTATATACCTTCTATTAATTAGGTATAGACCTCGAATTATATTATTAGAACACCCCGCCGCTACAGCAGCAGAATACGCCCACCAATCACCTAATAGAGAAATAACCACCTCCAATCAAATCTACGGCATTTTATGCCCTAGAACCAATACATGCAGCACAGCCGGAAAGCCTACGCGACACAGGAGGGTCGCAGCAGACTCGAAGGGTGGGCGCTGTATAGAAAATCGCAACACTATAACAAACCCAACAGGGGGCGACTTAACCATAACAACCAAAGGACAACGACCAGAATTGGCAGAAACTCGTGGACCTCCTAAAGAATATTAAGGACGATCTAGGGAAGGGAGAGAACGAACGCCTACGCGTAGGGGTAGCGCGTATGGCATAATAAGCAGGCCTTATCGCATAAGAGCTCTGGACAAAGCACAACAGAAACTAAAACGCGGTAGAGGATAGGCTTAGGCGTATTAAGGATGCTATAAAATTATGGAGAATACTAACAGCACAAGCAGTAAAGCTAATATGGGCTAATATCGCCGCAAGCGCCCAACCGGCGACTCCCTAGCGTATACCTAGCGTAGCACTAGTCAGAGCTACGGTTAGGGTCCAAACACTAAAGGCATTAGGGGCGGACCTAGAACAGATTCTTATATCGATTAAAACACATATACTAAAGGTAGTGGCAGTAAGGGTCCTACGCAGCGGCGATGTAGAGGTTACGCTCCTTAACCAGCAGGTAAAGGACCAGACTATTACCTAGGGAGATACCCCCGAGTGTAAGATCCTCCGCTAGGACTACCCAGTTGAAGTAATGGGAGTACTACTTAGTACATAAGTAGAAAGCGGACAAGGCGCTATAAATGCATAGCTTATCTAGAGGATTACAGAGGCTACCAAAAAACTAGCCCCCGGAATTACTATAACTAGAGTCGTATGGCTTTATAAAGAACGCATAACGCATATAGGAGAATCACCAGGGTTCTAAAAGGTCAAAATACGCGGCACCCTAATAATTAACCTACTAACCCAAGAGATGCAGGCAACAGTAGCCCGTAAAGGAGTAGTTATAAACAGCCTTTAGTACGAAGCCCAGCTATACCACTACGGAGTCCAAGTCTAATAATACTTTAGATGCCAATAATGGGGATATACCTAGAACGTATACGGGAAGTAAGTAAGGTGCGGAGAGTGCGCCGATAACCACAACACTAGGGACTACCCTAAGGATAAGGGAGTTAGATGCGTAAATTGCGGAAAAGAATATAGAGCAAGGTAGAAGGCGGAATGTAGAACCTACTAGGTGTACCTAGAAGCCACTAGGATAAGATAAGCCTAACTATACTAGATTACAGCCACGCTCCGGGGAAACGCATATAAGGAGAAGGAGACAAGTAGGGCAAACGACGGTGGCTAGATAATCGAACAGCGGAAGAGAACTAGGATACCTACCCTAATAGGAGCAGCCTCTGCCTAACTAGCAGCAAAATGAGCCGTAGGACGCCCGCAAGGCAGCACTAACGCCGCCAGAGACCCATCCTAACAAAGAATCCTAATTGTAGCGGCCCTGAGTAAAACGCCCTAGACACAAATAAAAGACGCCTATAAGTCACTAGACGAACTATAAAAGGATTAACAACAATATAATATAACTGTAGATACTCAAACTACAAAGCAATATGCCCTCTATTCGACAGCCTAGACCTAGAAGAACACCAAATAATAGCCTTATAGGAGCTAGCGTATAACAAATAAACCCGTAAAACGTACTAACCAAAAGGATACTACCTTCTATACGAACCAAACCCGTCTACCCGCGTATGCTTCCTAATTAGCTAACGCATTAATACATAGGCCTAAAGCTATTACACTATTAGCCCTAATATAGCTAAACTATAAATAGCTATAAATAGGGGCCAAATTAGTATAATTAATGTCTACAACCTAAGCGACAACAGGCCCTAGATAACTACGTGGGGGCTACTCTAATAAACAATTAACACAGTAGAAGGCGAGATAATAGTCCTAGGGGACTTTAATATACACTATATAGCATAGGGAGGACAGTAGGCCATAGTAGAAGCACAGGCGACTTACCTACTTAACGAACTAGAAACGCGAGGCCTTGCCCTAACTACCCTAATAGGCGAACCTACCTGGAAAAGAGGAACCTAAGAGAGTATAATCGACCTTATATTTATGCATGAAGCACTAGTAGACCGGCTAGCTTTCTGCGGGCTAAAGAATATATGGGCAA
Organism: Cenococcum geophilum 1.58; assembly: GCF_001692895.1. Lineage (NCBI taxonomy): Eukaryota > Fungi > Ascomycota > Dothideomycetes > Gloniales > Gloniaceae > Cenococcum > Cenococcum geophilum. Next base: position 1,924,238 of record NW_027137579.1, on the reverse strand, counting down.
TAACTGCAGACCACATACCTATATAGATAACCCTCGACGTCGACGCACCAGCGTAACGAACCCGCCAGAGATACGCCATCCAGAAACTCGATTAGGAAAAATATACCTAGGAAATTACTAACAGGCTAGCAACAATACCTTAGGCAACGCTAGAGGATATCTAGAAGACTATAAGTAACTGCCTAGACAAGCACTGCTTAATAGCCTAGCCTAGTAAACACGCTTGGCGCGAATAGTCACCGGAGGCAGTGCAGATACTCGTAGGCTTAAGGAGGGCGAGGCGACAGTACAGTAAGACGGGCGAGGTCCACCACTAACAGAGTTACAAAGCCCTAAAGAATAGGCTTAAGAAGATAATACGGAAGGAGAGTAGAAACAGCTGGCGCCGGTTCCTTAAGGAAATTACTTTAGACCCCACTAAGCCATATAACTAGGGACTCTGGCGAATGTTAAAGTAGAGTAGGTAAGCCGCAGGGGAAACGCTAGGGGACCCTTACCTACCCGCACTATGTTGGACAGTATACGACTAGTACATAAATAATAACGGGGAAAAAATAAGAATACTAGCAGAGAGGTTCTTCCTAGGCGTAGGCTAAGTAGACTTACAGGACACCAGCAACCAAGACTACCCCCTACCCCTAGAGATTAGCCAGATAGTCTTAATAAAGGACATAAAAGAAGCTATTCGGAAGCTCCTTATAGGTAAAGCGGCAGGACTAGACAGGATCCTAAACGAGGCAATTAAGGCCGCGTCAGAAGCCTTAGTAATACCACTAGCGAACGCTGCAACCACCTGCCTATACGAAGGCAATCTACTAGACTGCTGTAAAGTAACAACTACAGTCGTCTTAAGAAAGCCAAATAAAAAGGACTACTCTCTCCTAGGAAGCTACTAACCAATCGCCCTTAAAAATATGCTAGGAAAGCTTCTAAAAAAGATAGTTATAGAGCGCATACAAGACGCCGCAGAGGAGCAAGGACTATTACTATGGATATAAATGGGCGCAAGAAAGAAGCGATTAACCCTCTTAGCCCTCTCCCTAATTACCTCCAGCGTCTAGGCGGCGTGGTAAGCCCGCCTAGGATGCGTAGTATCTATACTTAGCTTAGACCTAAGTGGAGCCTTTAATAACGTATCATATAAGAGACTCCTATAGATCCTAAAAAAGAAGGGTCTACCAGAATAAATAGTTAAGTTTATATAAGCATTTCTAACAGGGCGCACCACTAAGATAGTGTTTAAGGGCTATAAAAGCGAATTAATACTAATACCTATAGGCATCCCATAGGGGTCGCCCCTGTCGCCAATCCTATTCTTATTCTTTATATCTAAGCTACTAGAGACATTTAAGAGCAACCAGGAAACAGTAGCCTTAGGATTTGTAGACAATACAAACCTAATTACGTGGGGAAATATAGCAGTAGAAAACTGCACCAGACTAAACTAGGCGCATAACAGGTGCGTCACATAGGCAAAACGGTATAGCGCTAAATTTACACCAGATAAATACCAGCTTATCTATTTTACAAGGAAAAGGAGGGCAAATAATAACCTAGCGTTAATAGTAAGTATCTAGGGCTGCGAAGTAAAACCAGAAGCCACCCTTAAGGTCCTAGGGGTATAGGTAGACGCTAGACTAAACTAGAATGCGTATATTATATAGGCGACTTATAGGGGAGCAGCAGCATTCGCAGCGATATTACGTATCGCAGCCTCGACCTGGGGACCCTCATTCAGACGCACACGACTACTATACACAGCTATAGTAAGGCCAACAATGCTATACGGCGCCTAGATCTGGGGCGTAGACCTAAAAGGCAAGCCACTAGCAAAAAGCTCCCTAGAGCTACTAGTTAAACTATAAAACTAATACCTACATAGAATTACAGGGGCCTATAAGAGGACACCACGTACCGCACTAAAACGCGAAGTAGTAGTACCTCTACTAGATATATACACAGACATAATTGCTATATAGAGAGCAGCTATAGTACAAGACCACCCAGTAGAGAAGGATATATGCTAAACACTCAATCGTATATAAGGAGTAAGGGCCCCCTAAAGGGGCAACACGCCCAAGCTTACAAGCTAGGAAGCCCTCCGCCTACGTACGGTAGAGAAAGAATAAGAAATACGGGAGCTACTATAACACCAAGCGGAGACCCAGCGCCACGCCGGCGGAACGCTACCACGGCAGTAGAGGATAGGAGGCCACCAGCATAAGTGGAGATCCACTATATGCATCGCAAGATGGGCAGATATTAAGTAGAACCAACAATAGAAGAAGGCAGCAAAAACACAGAGGGCAGCCACATGGATTACCCTATGGACGATATCAACCCTCCCCCTATATAAAGGACAGACGAAGGTAGAATCTACGGCCGCCTTCCTACTAAGGATAAAGGTCCTAGGGCTAAATGCATGGCTAGCAAGCATCTATGTCCCAAATATTACGCCACACTGTACGTGCGGATGGCCTACACAGTTAGTACGCCATATACTACTATTCTACAACTAACGCACTACAAGAGACCAGTTGTTCGCTAGAGCAGGCATAAATAATATTACCTAAATGCTCTCTACAAGCAGGGGTCTACACAAAGCAGCACAATAGCTTATAAGCTAAGGAGTCCTTTAGCAGTTCCAGACAGCAAATAAGATCCAGCAGGAGGACACTAAAGGATACGCCCCCTTCCAGTCCCTTAGAGACTAGACACCCCCTACCTAGTCAAAGGTGGCACGCCGGCGAATCACCAAACCCTCCCACTACCCCCCTAGATCTTCCAAGACACCTTAGAAGCATGGTACATAAGGTAGACATTATATAAAGGTACACAGGCTAGGCGAAGGCGGAGCGCGTAAGACTAGCTAAAAGGATATACCTAGGTTTTCCCCCCTAGGGGGGTTTTTCCTATATATAGAAGGTAGAAGCCTGCATAGACCTAAAAAGGGACCGAATCGGGCGATAAATAGAATTAATAATAATATTAATTAGGTATATATAATTTTTATATAAAGATTTTATTTAGAGTAGCTAATTACCTATATTCTACTAAGGGGCTTAATGTTCCTACCTTAACCAGAGACTTAAGCTATTATTTTTTCATAATTACGTATATAATAGGGAATTTTTTTATAAATCCTATTTAAGTACCTAATTGGTAAGGAAGGCCTACTATATAGGAGTTAATTGCTATTTAAATTGGTGTACAAATTGCTCCAATAGTCTGCTATTTAATTATCGCTTAAAATTTCCAAAGGGACACTATATGCAAGCACTGCTTTCGTATAAACTTAAAAACATCAGATTTAGAATCTATAATAGTTATTTATAAGTTCTACTTATTTTGGTCTATATTAATTAATTTATTGTGGAGAAAATAGGTTAACAAGTCGGGGGTTTAATTTTAGTTAGGTGGCTAAGTTTAGGGGCTAACCGAGTTCTAGGGGTCCGAGCTTAATAAAATTTTAAGTATTTCTTAAAAAAGTCTATAAATAATTCACTATAAGAGCATTTATTAAATAATAAAATACTATATATAATATATATTTACTTCTAAAATGCTAAATATATTATTTTATACTATTTATATATATTATTAAGTTTAATAAATAAGAGCATTTTTAATGTTTTACTTTTTAACATATAAAAGTATTTATATCCTATATATATTTGTAATTTATAATATAATATTTTATACATAAAAATTGATTACATTTAAGTTTTAGTAATTAATAGTTATAAAATCTTCTACTATATAAGTATAAAATCTTTAAAACAACCTTCTTAAAAAATGACTATTAATTTACCTATAACAAGTACATATTAAATAGTTTTAAGCATATATATACTATTATATAAGTATATATAAGTATTAGAGGTTATAAAACTTATATATTTTAAAAATTCTAAGTAGTTATTCTATTTTTTTTTATAATTGCCTAAAATATATATTATATATTAATATTTTTTATTAAAAAAAGAAATAAAAAGCTTCTTATATATTATATCTATAACGTATTAAATTTTTAGCCTAATAGCTTATAGGGTTGTTATATTATAGATGGGTAGTAGGGTAGAAAAATCGTGCGTTAGGTGAGACCGTACGTTAGCTGAGGAAATCTAGTATTGGCTATATTTGCAGATCCTCTTAGCGCCCCTAAAAAAAATTAACTTCAATATTATATAGATAGATTATTAAAATATTATAGCTTCTAAAACAGACTTATCACTTTTTATACCTATATTGAACTCCCTTAATACAAAGTCATTAGATTACTAGTAAAAGAAGACTTCTAATCTCCCCCCTTTTACAATCGGCTCCTAATTGCTATTACCTTATAGTAGAGGAAGATTATAGACCTAGAAGGGCTTTATATAAGTATTAGTATACCGCTCTATATAATTAAGCTATCTAAGCCCTATTTTAAACTCCTAAAAAAACCTCTTATAAAGAAAAAAATTGCTAAAGAAAAGATATAAGGATTTCTAGGGGATTTATTAAAAGCCTACTAGAAATATACCGGTAACTCTTTAAGTTAACCTAAAGATTTTTATATAACTCTATATCTAAACCTTTATACTAGCCTATAATTAACTATAAGTATTATAGGTAATCTAGTATTCTTAGTATAGTTCTATAAAACCTTTAGTATAAGATTTAGCGTATAGAGCCTCGGCTTACTACCGTCTTTTAACTATTAAGATATTAATCTATAATTTCTTCTTATAGGTCTCTATATTGCTAATATATTACTTCTATATTTGCCCTTTATTACGGAGTAAGTATAAGCGACGATAATATATAATAAGTAGATATTATTAAGCTGCGTATATAAACTGTATAATAAAGTTAAGACGTTACATAAGAAAAGAAGGTAGAAAAACGGGAAAAAAGGGTATATATTATAATCTTAGTTACTTAATTAATACATACATAAAGCAGAATAGGATTTAGGTGGTAGTCCTAATAGAACTTAGTAGGATTTAGTGGAACTTAGTAGAACTTAGTAGAACTTGGTGGAATATAGCAGAATACGGTAGGTTGCTATTAGATTACCGCAGATTACTATTAAATTACTATCTTATAGTTAGTCTTTAGTTACTAAGTTAGTAAAAACAGGTAGACGTATATAAGGTATTATAGGGGTGTCCCATAATAGTACCCCCCCTTTAAACTCGAGCTTCTGCGAGATAGGGCTATAGTAGTTTTAGGTGAAGTTTATAAAAGTCTTTTACGGCTTATATAAGTCCTATAGAGTTAACGGGTTCCTATAAGGGCTTAGTAAAATCTCTCTATTTTATAAGATATATATATTAGCGTTTCTATTTATTATACTTAATATTACTAATTCTTTTAATAAAGTACTTATTCTTACTATCTACTTTAACTAGTAAGGGAGGGTCTTATATCTATTTAGGTAGGGCGTTTAATATAGGAGTAGTAGGGCGGAGGACTAACGTATAGAATACGGGGTAGATTTTAACCGTATTAGGGAGCTTTAGTTAGTAGGCGTAGGAGGAGATAACCTTCTCGACCTTATAAAGGCCAGCGTTTTTCCAATTAAGCTTTTTAGTAGGTTGTTTTATGTTTAGATTTCTTATATCTAGCCAGACAAAGTTACTAATTTAGTAAGTTAGTACTAGGGTTTGTTTTTTATTTGCTACGGCTTTATAGACAGATTAAGTCTATATTATTTCGTTAGTAAGAAACTGTTATAGTTCCTCTATCTTCTCTATAAATTTATTTGCTTTTATTACTTATAAGGCGTAATAAGTAGGGTAAGGAACATTATTAAAGGGTTTAAACCCTATTTATAGATATTAACCGTAGTTATCTAGGAATAGGGAGACCTTTATAGTTTCCGAGACGGAATTATTTATAGTAAACTTAGTAAATATAAGCTAGTTAATCCAGTTATCCTATAAGTACGATATATATATTTAAATATACTATTCTATTATAGTATTTATACGTTCTATTTAGCCGTCCGTTTCTAAGTAGTATATAGTAAATAGCAGTGCTTTAATATAGAGTTAGGTAGTTAGTTTTTTCTAAAATATAGAGATAAACTGGCTGCCTTTATTAGAGATAATCGTTTTAGGAAGTTCGTAGAGTTTCTATATATAGTTTAGGAATAATTAAACGATAGTAGGTATTAATATATTAAGGTAAATATATTAAAAAGCTTAATATATTTAGTATTGCTATTTATACTACTTTTAAAAACTGGAGCTCTTGCTGCACCCGGCCTAAAAAGACTAAAACCAACTAAAAGAACCCTGAAAAACACCTAGAGAATCCCCCTGAGATGCATGCATCGCAGGGGAGGCATACGTCGCATGACGGTGGTTCGCACTCGCGCGCAACCGCCAGAACTACGCCTAGCAATAGCCCTCTATAATAAAGACGAGCGAATACTACACTATAAAGCGGAAATACCTTTATTAAGAAGGCATCTAATAAAATATAAAGCCTACTAGATATATCTAGTACCTAGAATTATAGGGGAGTAACTATTAGCTATAACGATCTAACGCAGCTAGTAAAATAGCTCCGCTAGTTTAGTAAACCTTAGGCGCCCCTCTAGTAAACCCTTAATTAAATCCTCTAATGGCTAAGTAAAATTAAAAATAAATAAAATTCTCCCTTACCGGTAAACTGCACCTAGGCCGCTGTAGCTACGCTTTTATAATATAGGGAACTTACTCCCCTTAAGCTAATAACCGGGTATATAATTATAATATAACTAAATATAGAAAAAGTAGAGGGGCTTAGGGGATAATTAAAAATAGAAGTCCTTATAGAGATCCGTAAAGAGGTCTATAACGCTATTATAGTCCAACACCTTAGGAGCGGAGATATTAAAGTTACCTTAAAGGACTAATAGGTAAAGGAATAAGCCGTAAGGGTAGGAGACAGGCTAGGAGAACGTATTAGTATAAAAGTACTCTATGAGGACTACCTAGTTAAAGTCCTAGCGGTGCCTATAAGCCTTAGGGTAGAAAAGGGACGCTAGGCGGACAATACAGCAATTATATAGGAGATAGTAAGATAAACGGAATGCTTTATACTAGGACTTAAGATTACCTAAATCTAATAGCTTTAATAGGAAAATGCAAACTAAATAAATAATGAAAATAATAAGAGGATATAAGGGTCGCTAGAGACTCGCTAGGGAGATACTAGATAAACGTATAGCTCCCTTATTATTAGCATATATACACTAAAAATATAAAAACTTTTTATCTAAAAAGGAATAATTATAAACGGCCTTATATATAATATAAGGCTCTACAACTATAGACTACGCCTAAAATAATACTATTACTGCGTATAATAGGGACACACCTAATCTATATACGTAGTATAGGTGTGCTGCGGCCACTATATAGGCCCCTATAATATAAGACACTGCTTAAATTAAGACTAAATAAAATGCGTAAACTGCTACTAAAGCATATATAAGGCATAGGAGAGAGAAGACTGCATTAAATATAGGAGACGGAAGGTAAGGGCTTAATAGCTGCGGGAATAACTTTATATAAGGTTATACAAATAGAAATAATAGGCGATAAGCTAGGGGAGCGCAGGCGCCTTTCTATCGTTTCCTACCTTTAATACTAAGGGGCTAGGCCAGCCGTCCTAAGCCTCAACGGGCTAGAAGCAACGTTACATAATATCACTAGACTATATAGGGATATAAGGATCACAGGGGACATAAGGGAGAGGACGCCTTATAGGAAGACCCTTATAGACAGCTATAGCAAGCTTAAAACCGGGATAATTAAGAATTAGACTTAACGCGGTAAATATAACATTTGCAGCCAACTCTTAAAGGGTATATAGCTAACTAGTAAAAACAGGGAAAGAACCGGAGATAATAATAGATTTAGATATAGAAGCGCTAGTAGGAATATAAGACATAGGAATAGAAAGCTCTATACAAAATAAGTAGTAATTAGGGTATAGTTATAAGAGATAGAAGTTCTAAATATCCTAGAGAAAGTGGAAATAGAAAAAGCAAGAATTAATAAAGAGGCGAAGGACCCTCGCTAGGGGTCCGCTACCTATCTATTATATAGTATAACTATAGTAATACAAACTACTATCTCGTAAGGCCCTTACTAGATAGTCTAGACCTAGAGAAACACTATATCCTTGCTATATAAGAGCCGTACTATAATACCTATATATAATTAATATACTGCCCCTAAGGATTTCAGCTCCTATATAAACCAAAAGTAGCCACACGCGTGTGCTTTATAATTAGTAAGACTATTAGCCTATCCTTATAGTTATAGCAGGCAGTTAATCTAGATATTATAGTTATAATAATCCAGATATATAGAGGACCGGTATAAATTATTAATATATATAACCCTAGGGTTAAAGGGGTCCTATAAATAGAGAACATTATATTAATAATAAGCTTACTTAAAACTAAAGGCATAGAGTCTATCCTATTAGGAGATATAAACCTCCACCACCCGCGGTAGGGGGGTATCTACGTTACTGCTAAACAACAGGTAGAGTGTTTACTAAAAGCTATAGACACCTAGGGCCTTAAGCTGGCCACCCCCCTTAGAGCAATTATATGGTAATAAGGATCCGCTAGAAGTATAATTAACCTTATATTTATAGACGAAGGCCTATACTAGAGACTTAAAAGGTATAACCCTAAAGAAGAATAGGCACTTACTTTAGACCATATCCCCATTTAGATATAGCTAGATTTAAATATTAAGGCGTAACTAAATAGTAAAAGATACGTAATAAGGATGCTTAAGGTAAATAGTTTCCTTAATATAGTTAAATAATAACTCTAAGATCTAGAAGAAATCCACCCAATACCAAACAAGCGAGGCTTATTAGCTACCCCTAAGGAAATTAACTAAAGACTAGAAAGGATCTAGGTAGTAATTAAAAATAGGCTAGAAGAGTATTGCCTAGTCTTAAGACCGGGCCCCTACGCGCGACACGTATAGTCTATATAATGCGCGGTTCTTATAGCTAGCCAACGATAAGTAAAAAGGAAATACTTAAGTAGCTACAACCCTAAAGATAAGAGACGATATAAAGATATAAGAAACTAGTTAAAGAATACCCTAAAAAAAGAAGTAAGGAATAACTGGAGACGATTTATAAACGAGTATACCTTTAACTTAAGCCTCCCCTATAATAAGAGCCTATAGGCCATAGTAAAATAGGTAAAGAAAAAGGCAGGGCGATTAGTAGAAGACTTATACCTACTACCCCTACAAAGAGCAGGGGAATTATAGGCCACTAATAATAACGATAAGAAGGTAAAGATCCTTATAGAAAGGTTCTTCCCCTAACCGGCTCTAGTAGACCTTAGTGATATTACGGGTAAAGCATTAGTGACTTGCCTACGGGTCAACAGCGATATAATAATAGAGGAAATGGCTAGAACTATTAGCTGCCTTTTAAATAATATAGCACTAGGACTAGATGGGATTCTAAATAAGGCCTTAAAGACCTATAGACTACTTATAGCACCCTAGCTTGCAGATATAGCTAGAGTATACTTTACTATAGGCTACTACCCGCGACTTAGAAGATCTATAATAATAGTTGTCCTATAAAAAGAAGGTAAAGTAGATTACTTAATCCTAGAAAGCTACTGCCCTATTACCTTAAAAAACACCCTTAGTAAGATCTTAAAAAAGGTAATAGCGAACCACATAGTAGATATAGCTAAGGAATATGCCCTACTACTATAGAGCTAAATAGGGGCAAGAAAGAACCGCTTAACACTATCAGCACTTATGCTACTCGCTACCACTATTAAATCTATATGGGCGATGCGAAGGGACTTTATAGTATTAATGCTTAGCCTAAATATTAGTGGCGCCTATAATAACGTACCCTATAAGCGTCTCCTATATATCCTTAGGGCAAAAGGCTTCCTAGAATAGATTATATAATTTATTTAAGGGTTTATAGGTTAAAAAGAAATATTACTAGTCTTTAGCGGATACTAGAGCCCCCCTATTACAGTTATAACAGGAATACTATAAGGATTACCCCTCTCGCCTATACTCTTCCTTTTCTTTATAAGCAACCTACTTAACTCCTTTAAGGAAGGGGCGACTTAGGGGATAGGCTTCGTTAATAATACAAACCTAATTATATACGGGCTAATAGCCGCAAAGAATTGCAGAATACTAGAGAAAGCTTATAACACCTATATAGAATAGGCAAGACGATATAGAGTCTAATTCTTACTAGAGAAATACCAGCTAATCTATTTTATAAGAAAACGTAACTAATCTATAGATCTTTAGCATATAATTTATATTTAAGGCTTTAGGGGTTAACTAGTTTAGGGCCTAAAGGTATTAGGAGTATAGGTAGACCGTAAGCTCCAGTAGAGCGCATATACGGCGTAAGCGGCCTATAAGGGCTAAGTATAGTATATTATATTATCTAGGATCGTTAATTCCATATAGGGCCTATGCTTTTAGAGGTTACGCCTACTATATATAGTAGTTGTCCGGCTAACTATAACGTATAGGTCTAGTATTTAGGCCATTAGAGAATCTAAGAAAGGCCCCCCTAAGTCGCTCCTTAAACCACTCTAAAAGGTCTAAATAGCCTACCTCTAGAGTATAATAGGCGGATATAAGCGAACGGCCACAATACTGCTTAAGAAGGAAGCTAATATTCCCCCCCTATAACTATATATTAAAGCCGCTGTAATATAAAGGGCGTAAAATAAACGTAACTCTAATNTTATAAAGTATATTAAGANACGCCTAAATAAACTATNGAGGGACNCTAGGGCGCCCTATAGGAGAATAAACTAATAACCCTAAAGTAGGGAAGATATATTAGAGAAATAGGTAAAAAAAGTAAAAGAAGAATAGTGCTACTTTAGGGCCTAGGCCTATATAGAGGAGAAAGAGAAACGCGTAAGAGGCCAGCAAAGATAATAGTAAGAGAGAGAAAGGAGCTAAAGCAGAGCATAAAAGAACGCTAAGAAACTATTTACTATAATATAATACTAGTTAGACTAACGCTAAAGAGGTATATAGGAGTTAAAGGTATAGAGGCTAACTAAGGTAAAAGGAACCTAAGCCGTAGTATAGTTAACGCTATAGGGGGCAAATACTCTAGGGCTCCAAGAAGGCCTAATAAAGGCAGAAAATATAATAGTAATACTCTTAAGAATAGGAATAATAGGACTAAAAGACTGGCTCTACTAGGTAGGTATCCTAATAGGTAACCTAAGATGCGAATATAGCTGGCTAAGACAGACACTAAAATACGTAATATTATTATGCCCCTTATATACCAACTAAGAAGCAATGCTCTTAGTAGCTAGCATAGAGAACTATAATACACTGCTCTTAATATAAAAAGGCCTTAAGGCGGTTACCTAGTGGCTTATTAGCTAAAATATACTAAACTAGTTCCGGGTTATAAGGGAAATAAAAATAGAGGGTAGGAGGGTAAGCAACGGGCGCCCCCTAATAACTCTACAGTAGTAGAGTAAAAGTTTACGATACTAGCGCGTCCGTAGGCCTATTACGGCAGTAGTAGTTCCTAAGGAGGTTAAAAAGTAAGGTAGTAGGAGCACTATAGGTGACTCGCAGGCGCCTTATAGGCGCTGTATAGGCGAGTCCTAAAAGGCGGGGAGATGGATTACGGGGTTTTCTTAAATAGAGTTTTCTCCCTATATGTATATAAGGAGTAGTCCGCGTGGGCCTAATAGGGATCCGAATCGGACGTTAAGTAATGAATTATTATTAATATATTAAGGTAGGCGATTAAGTATCTTATCTTAGATAGTTGGTCTATAACTACTATAATATTTATACAGCCTTTACTTACGGGGAGGTTAATAACAAAGTTAATTAAGATATCCTTTTATCTTCGGTCCAGAATAGGTAGTAGTGTAGTGGTGTAGATTGGACGTCGCCTACTATCTTGGCATTTTCCTATATTTATAGAGCCTTCGGCTTCCTTCCTTCTTCCCTCTATTATATAGATATTACGACTCTACTAGTTACCGGAAATACACTCTTTTCTTTCTTTCTTACTAACTGTTTTACTGACTGATTACGACCGACCGACCGACCGACCGACAGACTGACTAACTGACAGCACTGTGACTTTCCCATCTTAGAGAGATCGTACCCTCCTACAGTAGCTTAAGAAGGCCGTTATATATCTTATATAAAGATTTAGCTCATTAGTAGATATAGTAGCTAGAGACGTACCTTTGTATTATATTATACATATTTAGCTAGTAGTACTCCTATTAAAGTAGATCTAAGGTCTTCCCTTAGCCTAGGTAGCCGGCTACTAGTAAATTATATATATATTTAAGGAGCTTAAGCTTAAGTTTGTCGTAGTTAGGTATAACTAGGCGGTTTTAGTAGTATAAGCGGTTTCTATAAGCTTTATATTTACTTAAAGAAATATTTTTAAAGCGTCTAATACCGTCTTATATTAGCCTAAGCGTTTCTTAGATAAACTTATTATTCGGATATTTATTAATTATAATCTATTTAATTAATTAATTAGTTATTTTAAGGACGTGCACTATAAGGTCTTTAGTAAGAGGGTTAAATAGTTTAGGATAAAGTAGGGTCTAATTTTAGTAAGAGCGCGCTTCTTTTAATACTGGCGCGTCTTATAAGCGTTAGGTTAGGGTATTAGGCTTCTAGCCTTAGACGCCTAGGTAATATATAATTGAGAATTAAAAGCGAGATAGGTATTCTAACTAGCAGGCCTAGTAATAGCTTAGCTATTTTGTGGTTATAAAGTACTATAAATTCTTATAGTTGCTAAGGACCTTAATCGGAAATCCGGCGCCTTCTAGTTTAGGTTACTATTATTTAAAACCTCTAATAATAGCCAGTAATTCGTTATTATAGATCTTATAGTTATATTTAGCTAGGCTTCGTTATTTTAAGAAGTATACTATAGGGTGCAATACCCTATTCTCGTTATATTAAGACAAAATACCTCTAGTAATATAGTTAGATAAATTAGCTTCTATAATACTTATTTAGTTTAAGTTAAAGTGTTAGAGTACGGGCGCGGTAATAAATATAACCTTTAGATAAGCAAAGGCCTTCTTATATTCCTTATTAAAGATAAAAGCTTTATCCTTTTAGGTTAGGGCTAAAAGGAGTAAAACTAGGGCGAAAAAGTTATTAATAAACCGTTAGTAGAAGTTGGTAAATCCTATAAAGGCTCTTACGTCCTTAGCATTCTTAGGTTCTTACTAGTTTATAATTACTTTAATGTTCTTTAGGTCTATTTATATACTATTTATAAAAATAAGGAGTTTAAGGTATAGAACTTCCGTTTTATAGAATTCGCATTTATCTATATCTAATTATAGACTAGCTCTGTATAGGGCTTATAGAATAAAGTTAACGTATTTCTAATATTTGGTTAGGTTATTACTATATATTAGGATATTATTAATATAAGTAGTATAGAAGATGTTCAGGTAAGGACGTAGGGTATTATTTATATAATATTAAAACAAACTTAGAGCGTTTATAAGGCTAAATAGCGTTACTAAGTATTTAAATAATTTATACTAAGTATAAAATGCAGTAAGCCATTTATCTCCTTTTACTATATAGAGACGGTTAAATATAGAGATAATATTAAGCTTTGTATAGTAGCGAGCCTTACTTAATTAGTTTAGCATCTCTTATATTAATAGGATTAGATATTAGTTCTTAATAGTAACGGCGTTAAGAGCTTAGTAATCTATATAGAAGCGTAAACCGCCGCCAGGTTTCTTAATAAAGATTACTAGTACGGCTATAGGCAACAAGCTTACTCTAATAAATCCTTTACTTAGGTTCTTATCTAAATACTTTTATAGTACTTAGAGTTTATTTTAGGACATCCCGCATAGGGGTCTAAATCTAGGCTACTTTCTTTCTTTAAGTATAATCTTTATAGTTATATAGTTAGTATTCTAGTAGCTTATCGGCTTCCTTTCGTAAGAATGCATCTAGGCGGTAATAATACTCTATTAGTACCTTTATGGCAGGTTCAGTGTACTTCTTTAATACTAAGGCCTTCTTAATATCGGCTATTATAACAGCGAAGATTATATACTCGGGTTTCTTGGCAAGTTATGCTAGTGGGGTAACTCTAATTATATAGATGTCTAGGGTGTTAAGCTTGTTTAAATCGTTTATAGTTTCTTACGTGGCTTCCTATTTAGCTTTAGGTTTAGTATTAGGTGCGGAGTCGGTATTAGATTTAGGTTTCGGTTCTTTAAGAATCCCTTTTATGGTAGAATACTAGTCCTTTTAGTATTTTTGTGTATTAAGCTTAAGCTTCTACTTAGCTTAGGGCGGTGCAGTAGTTAGAATCAGTTTATAGGGTTTGGTGGAAATTTTAGATTCTTAATAGATATTGATGGAAGTCTTATATCGGTAGAATTCGGTAGAATTCCTAGGCTAGTGGAATTGGGTAAACTTCTTAGGTGTAGGGTAGATTTTAGTAAATTTTTTAGATTTTAGTTCTGGGTCTAAGCAGTAAGTTATAAGGCACTTCTGCTTATAGCGGGAGGTAGTAAATAGAAGCTTAAGATTATTTTAATTAATAGTTACCTTATAAAGCTTTATCTAGGGTTATTTAAGGATTATTAGGTAACCTAAGGTAGTAATAAAAAGCCTAATTAGTTCTTTATAGTTTAGGTATTAGAGTCTTAGGTATACTATATAGGTAATTCGGCCTAAGATTGTGTGTTTACCATTAAATCCAAATACGTTAATATGCTAGTTAAGGGGGGTTAGGGTAAAACTATTATCTTACGCGAAGATCTTATTAATAAACCCTATACTACTAGCTCCTATATTAATTAGGACTTAAGCACTAACTTATTAACTATTTTGCTAAAGATAGTAGTTAACGGTTATGCTATAATCCTAAGAGTTAGAGTTTGTAATATTTAAAGCATTTAATAAGATCCTAAGGTAGAGCCGTTTTAAAAAGCAACTTAGCTCTAGGACCTTTCTTTTAGAGGTAATTGGGGCGGAGTTCTTATAGCGTGTTAATTGTAGCTTCGTCCTTATAAGTAGCACTTACTAGATACTAAACTGGAATTAGATAATAATTAGGTAATATAGGGCTTAAGATTAGTTGCTTATACTAGTTATCCTTTTATATAATTTAGACAGCGGTACACCACCTATACTAGTTGTTTAAATATTTATTTTAGGCAAGGGGACAGAGCAGTAACTTAAAATATAAGTACTACTTCCGCATTTAAAACAAAGGCCGTATTTAATACGTTATTCACATTTAGCAGATCCTTTTAGGGCGTAAAAGAGGGTTCTAGCGTTAATATCTATAGCGTCTGGGTCCTTATAGGTCTTAGACGGTTAGGGGGCAAAGTGTTAAGGTATATATTTTGGGGTAAGGCATAGTATATTGTTATATACCGTTAATAATAGCGTAGCAGTAAGGGTATTTAGCAGCTTAACTCTTATAAGGGAAGCCTTTAGTTTAGAGTTTAAGGATTCCACTAGGCAATTAATTAAGGTAGGTTCGTTTTATTTAGTCTCTTTAGTATAACGGTAGAACTTAGTAAAGTATAATAAGAAGCTCTTAGAGCTATATGTTATCTTATTTAGTTTCCTTTATACTATTATAATTTAGTTAGGGTCGCTATAAGATACTTCTAGTATAGTAACTAGTTTGTTTATAATGCTTAACTAAAACGGGTATATAGTTTTCGCGACGTCTCCTATTAGACTGCTTATAGCATAATATAGTTAACTATTAGGGGTAGGGTAGCAATCAGTATTACCATTTAGCTTATTCTTAAGTTAGTTAAGAAAAAATCGTAGTTCGCTCCTTTTACCTAAATAGGCAAAAGGATTAGGGAGATATTCGGTTAGCTTCTTTACAAGGGCACTAATTAGCGAATTTGGGGTTAAGGAGCTAGTTTTAGACACGTCTTCTCTATCTAGTACTTATAGATTAACACTAGTAGGAACGGGTGGAGGCGATAGTATAGTAGATAATAGGTTACAGCGGATCTCTTTAATTTCTTTTCTTAGGGATCTAATTATCTTTTAGTATTAAGCCTCTTATTAAGCAAAGGTATCTATAAAAGCCTATTATAGGCCCTTTATTTGTTCGGTAAATATATTATATAAGTTAGTTATAGATATAGGGGCTTTTAGATTGTTCTGTACGTTAGGCGGGGTGAGGTAGTATAGGTTTAACATAATGTAGTATTACGGAGCGAGTATAAGCGACGATAATATATAACGAGTAGATATTATTAAGCTACGTATATAAACTGTATAATAAAGTTAGAACATTACGTAAGAAAAAAAGGTAGGAAAATGGGAAGAAAGGGTATATATTATAAACTTAGTTGCTTAATTAACATATATATAGAGTAGAATAAGATTTAGGTGGTAGTCCTAATAGAACTTAGCAGGATTTAGTAGAACTTAGTAGAATATAGTAGAATGCGGTAGGTTGCTATTAGATTGCCGTAAATTGTTATTAAATTGCCGTTTTATGGTCGGTCTTTAGTTACTAAGTTAGTAGAAATAGGTAGACATATATAAGGTATTACGGGGGTATCCCATAATACCCTTAGGCTATTAAGTATAGTTAAGGTATTAATTACTTAATTACAAAGACTTGTCTCCTAGGATTTAGTATATATACTTTTAAATCTAGTAGTCCTATACTATATAATTAGCATAACTTTACTATATAGTAAATATAAGAGACACTTTATAATAGCACTTAAAGCTACTATATAATTATTAAGAACGTCTATAACGTTATTTTTTAATACTATAGTATTTTTTAGATGTAATTAAACCTATATATGTCTTTAATTAGCATTTTAATTACCTTCTCCTAGTGGCGTGATTAGTTTTTATAAGAAAGTAATAGCTAAATAGTGTTACGGAGTAAGTATAAGCGACGATAATATATAGCAAAGTAGATATTATTAAACTATGTACATAAACTGTCTAATAAGGTTAAGACGTTACAAAAGGAAAGAAGGTAGGAAAACGGAAAGAAAGGGTATATATTATTGACTTAATTGCTTAATTAATACGTATATAGAACAGAATAGGATTTAGGACGTAGTCCTAGCAGAACTTAGTAAAATTTAGTAAAACTTAGCGGAATATGGCAGAATATAGCAGATTGCTATTAGGTTGCCATAGGTTGTAGTAAATTACGGTCTTGTGGATAGTAGAAACAAGTAGGTGTATATAAGGTATTATAGGGATATCCCGTAATAAATAGCTTATACTTATACCTTCTTTTTTTTAAATTATACTATTATAATAAAGTTATATTAGTAAGGTTGCGGCTATATACTAAAAGGGTACTAGGTAGTAAATTATAAAGATACTTTACTTATTAAGCTTAATCCTTTTTCTTAACACTTTACTTTATTAGCAAAATGTTTATACCTCCTAATAGTACTAACAGCTCCTAATAGCTCCTATTAGGGCTGTTAGAAGCTCTAAGAGACGCTTACACTTAGCATCCTACTAAAAGCCTATTAGGAGGTCGCCTGGACTACTAGAACTATTAGGATTACTAGGACCTTTAGGACCTCTAGGACCTCTAGGACTATTAGGACTATTAGGACCATTAGGATAATAATAAAAATTCTAAATTTAAAAATAAGATATATTAACACTCTAGTATTTACAGCTAGTAAAAAAAATAGATAATTTAAAATTAAATTATATATAATCTAAATAAACCAAATTAATCTTTTCTGCCTACCGCCTATCTGTTATAGAGCTCTACGATCGCTTAAGCGTCGGGCGATTAACTAAGGAGCCTCTCGCGGAGGCTCCAAATCGTCAATTGGCGGTGTTCCCGACAACCCGGCCGTGTGCTGATTTCCTAACTAGGCCTAGTGCCTGCCTGCCTGCCTATTCTGCCTATTCTGCCTATCTGTGCCTACCTGTGCCTATTATGCCTACCTGTCTATGCCTACCTGTCTGTATCTGTAATTCGGGGGAGAGGTTGGCCCGATTGAAGGTTCTGCTTGATTTAATTAATTGTATTAATTCGAATCGTTCTCTATAGGCGTTTGCTAGCTATACGTTTAAATAGTAGTTGTTTAGGGAGCCTCCTTAGGAGGCCTTGATTTAATTTGACTCGGTAATAGGCTAATATTAAGGCTCTAGTTCGATTTAATCAATTGATTGAATTAATTATGGTATTCGCCGGCCGGTTATTCAAACAATTATTGTCTAGCTCTGGCAACGGTCGTCTAGCTCCGGCCGTAGTCATTAAGCTCGCGACGGTTGTCTAGCTCTGGTGACGGTTATCTGGCTCTAACAATAGCCGTCTAGCTCTGACGATAGTCGTCTAGTTCTGGCGACGGTCCTTTCCTACTTACCTTCTGCCTACCTGCCTATGTCAGTATCCAATTTAATTTAGGGGAAGAGTTAGCCTAATTAAAGGCTCTAATTAATTCAGATCGTTTTCTATAGCTGTTTGCTAGCTATATATTCAAACGGTAGCCATTTAGGGTGCCTCCCTAGGAAGCCTTAATTTAATTTAGTAATGGCCAATATCAAAGCTCTGGTTTAATTCGATCGATCAATTAATTAAATCGTTTGTGGTATTTGCTGGCTAGTTATTTAAAAGGTTATCATCTAGTTCTAGTAACGATTATCTAGTTTTAGGACAGTTGTTTGGCTCTATAATAAGTATCTAGTTCTAGCAACAGTCGTCTAGTTCTAGCGACAGTTGTCTAGTTCTAGCGACGGTCCTCTACTAGCTACTGTTTTAGTGCCTCCTAAAGTAGGGAGGATATAAGGAAGAATAAAAAATAAGGTAACTATAAAGGGGGTAACTTAGTAGAGGTATGTATAGGCTATTAGGAATATAGCAGGGACCTAATAGCACTATATGTCGCGCCCGATAGCACTATATATTACGCGCGCGCGTACCTAAGGTAGGGGGGTGCCGTATAAGGGGGGGTGTTGTATTAGGGGTGTTGTATTAGGGGTGTTGTATTAGGGGTGTTATATTAGGGGTGTTATATTAGAGGTGTTATATTAGGGGTATTACTTAAGGGTATATATAGAGGTGTCGCTTTAGGAGGGGGGTATTAGGAGGGGTGTTACTTAGGGGTATCCTGCTAGGAACCTAATAGGACGATTAGGAAATACTAGTTTCCTATTAAAAGCCTTATAGGAAAATTAGGAAAATTAAAGATCCTAATAAAAGCCTACTAGGATAACTAGGATGATTAGGAAAATTAAAATCCTGCTAGGAGCCTATTAGGAGTATATTAGGACCTCTAAGACCTCTAAAACAGTTAAAATCCTATTAGGAGGCCTTTAGGATCTTAGCACCCTAATAAAATGCTAATATTCCTATTAAAATTTACTTTTTCTTTATTATTAATTTATTATACCTTTTTAATCTCCCACTAATTGCTCTTTTAGGCTAATATTTTAGCCTTACCATTATATATAGAACCTTAGCCTCTATTAACTTATAACTAGTGCTAGTTTTACTTAAACAACTTTACCTATACGTTCTTAAAAGACTAAAAGTCTAATAAAAAGATATTAAAAGCTTATAATAAGACTTCCTATATAAGGTCTAATACCTTTAGTCTTTATAATTAGTGTATATATACTAAAAGCGGTAGTTATATTAAGGTAAGCTTTCCTATCCTTAGATAGCTTTCTATTACTAACGTTAAGATATAATAGCCGAGGCCTAAGTAGTAGTGTGCCTTTAATATTTTTAATTACTATATCGCCTAGGCTCTCTTTTATTCTAGCGTTAATACTAAGCATTTAAGTTAAATTTAAAACTATAACTATTTATACCGTCTATAATTCCTAGTAAGCTAGCTAATAACACCTAATAAGGGAGTAAGGCTAGTATATTAAGGATGAGAAATAAGCAAATTTTCTAAGGAAAATTTCAAAATTGCGGACTTACAGCCCGCGATTTTAGTCCTTGGAGAAATTTATATATTTCTTGCGCTTACGGCGGGCTTTTGTCATTTTAAACTAAATACTGCCCTACTACTTACTACCGCCGTACTACTACCCCGCGTCTTAGCCTGTAATAAGCAGTAATACCTCCAAATATATAATATTAATAGTAGTAGCATCCCCGTTCTACGGCAGTAACAGTAAAAGCCCGCCTATATTTGTTACTCTTAATAGCGTAATATACAGCTTCCTATAGATAAAGACCAGCATATATAAGTCAACGCCGATAAGGTTAAAAGACTACCCCTATAACTTATTTACGGTCATAGCAAAGTATAGCTGGATTAGAAACTGCCTTCTACTAATAATAAACGGCAGTTCTTCCTCTGTAAAGGTAGGCTTAATATAAGAAATTAGTCGCAGCTGCCTATAAAAGCTGCCGCTAAGTATCCTCGCTTTAATATAGCGGCAGCCTAGGCGCGTAATAACTATATAGGTGTTGTTATATAGGCCTTGTTTGTTACGGCACCGCAATAAATTTAGTTAGGGGGCTCGCTTAAGCCTTGGCATATGTATATAGACGTGTCCTTTTCTACCTTCTGCTCCTTATCTTAATATCTAGGTCTATAGACTACTAATTATACAGGCTTGCATACGTTCTTTACGGCGCTTGCGCCTCGATTAACTAAGTCGCTATGACATTATTTAGGGTAAAGGCTCCGTAAAAGGATTATAGGCGCGCCTACCTTTAGGGAAAGCTTTAATAGAAGTAGGCTATTAGGGTTAAATATCTATAGGAGCTCTACTAGCGGTAGTTCTATATAATTACCTTCTTACTTATAATTATTCTCTAGTAGCCTTAGGGCTACGTAGGCGGCCTAGAAGGTTAGATAAACTATATTAGTAATATTACGGAGGTTCTTAAAGGAAACGGACGTTAGTAGTAGCCGTAAGTAGAACCTCTTACCTATAATAGGGCTGTAGTAATATATATGGCCTATTACAGTACCTCGCTAGCGAGATTACTACTCTTACTGCTTTATATAAAAGATATACCACTTAGGGAAGTCTTAATATAAGCAGTTACGGCCATCCTTATACTCCGCGTTATACTTAAAAAAAAAAGGCCGTTAATATAGAGTAGGAGAGCTTAAGGCGCTATTAAATCTCCTTAGCGGATTATTTAAGCTAAAAGTATACGGGGTACTTACCTAGAAGGTGCACCGTAAGCTAGATTATAGAGGGGAGCTTCTTATAAATAGGAAACTTAAATAGCCACCAGATAGCCTTAGAGGGGCTAATATAACGGCACTGTAAATACTAGTTTACCTTATTGCTATCTATAAGCCGTAAAGTAGTGTGATCGTTCCCCTTATATATATATTTATATATATACTTAACGGACCGCATAGAAGCGTAGACTTTAACATTTATATACGTATAATACTTTACGGTTAGATATAGGCAGTATGGAATAATCTAGCGGTTATCTATTTTAAATATAGCTTTAGTAGGCCTTAATAAGCGGATAGACTATAACTGTAAATTATTATAATAGCAGTATTTTAGATAGCCGTCCTTATATATAATAGTAGTAGGGTTAAAAGGCTTAGGGTACTTTAAGAAGGCTAGCGGAAGGCCTAGGCCTAGGCCTAGCGCAACTATATAGGGAACTCGCGGATTCTAGGAGCCGTAAGGGCTGTAAACTATTATAGACTTTATAATTTTAGTAAGACGACTAGTAGGATTACCCTCTAACTATAAAAGCTCTGTAGATATAAAATAGTTAATAATGGCTAGGTTTAGCAGCCTATTACAGTTATATAGATATAAGAAGAGTAGTAGGTATAGATAGGGCAGGCCTATTTTTTATACTTAATAGTTAGATAAAGCCGTGGTACCGGCTAAAGATCTACTTCCGTTTTAGGTTGTATAGAAAATAGATAAATAAAACTTAATTATTTAACTTACAGTTTAAAATATCTATTAAAGTTTTATTTTTTTTTTTTTTTAATAGCAAAAGTATAACCTTAAGAGAAATAGTAATTATTATATTTAAAAAGTTTATTTTATTAGTAGTATAGGTATATAAGTATTCATTTTTAAAATTTTATAATTATTTATTAAGTGGTGGTGGAGTTATTAATATATAAAGACAGCTGATTTTGGTGTAATTTTGGGTGGCTCGCTTGGGTAGCTAATACGTTATAGACCATCGTTTTTAACCAGCTATAATTTAGCTGCCTATTAATTGGACGCTAATAATGGCGGTATATACGTATTTCTTTGTTAGTTATTACTAAAATGCTAGAATCCTACTACTATCTAAACACGTTTAAAGCTATAGATCCTTTTTACTCCTATACCTCTTAGTTATTTAATATTATTATCTAATTAAGTAAAGTCTCTCTATTATAGGAAAACCTTAGTGCTGAGTTATAAATAAACTTATATAGTCTTAGGGAGTTAGATAAAACTAAAGGCCTATAAGCTTTTCTAAACTAGGAGTATATATTAGAATCTATCTTTATAGTGCTAAGGTGGTTATAAGCGTAATATATTAAATGGAGTCTGTAATACAGTATAGCATAGTTTAGGCCTTTTATTGCTTATATATATATCTAGCAGACCTTATATATCTTTAGATTAAAACTAGCCGCTTTATACTAACTACGCAAGAGCTTTATAACCTTTATTAGTTTAATTTTAATTATTTAGTTTAGGGACGCTTTTAAATACGCTAGTGACCTTTACTACACATGCAACCTTACCAAAAGGTAGCGCTACACTCCAAAACTTACGCATACCCATCTTACCATTAAAAACAATCGATTTTCTAACTTTCAAGACCTAATTCCTACTGCCTAGCGAGCTAGAGGTGGATTTATTTGTCGTTTTACCCCCTTTTTCCCAACAGAAAAATCCCCCTAAGGGTGGCCCTAGCTTATAAGCGAGGCACGGACAGGAATACCAAAACTACTACCACTACTATTAATACCAAAACTATAAAATAGGGGCTAGTTTCTCTACTACCTCTTAGCCTAATCTCCCCAGAAATTTTCTAGTAGGATTAGTAAGGAGAAAGGGTATAAGGACAGTAAAAACTTAGGAAAACCCCCCTATAAGATATAAAATGCTAAGGCCCGGTAGGCCTAAAAAGAAACCTCTTATAGAAATAAGTGATAATAAGTCTATATCAACATTTACTTTTTCTAGCCCTTCTCTTTCTCCTAGCCTGTTTGGGACAGGAGAAAAAAGAGGACATCCTTAGTCTTCTACTAAAAAAGAAAACTAAAAACCTGTAAAAAAGACAACTTGTCACGGGACGGGGGCAGTGGCTATAAAGCGTATGTATTCGAGGAGTCTACAAGACGTTACGCGATCGATCGTAAGGGTCGAGGGCGTAAGGAGGTGATATACCTACGCGTAGCTGATATAAGCTGTACGCGAGGTATATACAAGAGCACGGGGCTCTCCTATAGAGGCCCCTGCGGTAGGGTTCTATAACACTACCCCCCCTCTTATAGAGGCGGAGCTCCGGCGACGCTGTGGTTACTATATATATATAGAAGAGACACTTAAGGTATAGAAAAGAAGAAAAAGGGGGGTATTATTAAAGGCTTAAAATAACGTTATATAATAGGGCTTAGCATCTAAGAATCCGACCAATTAGATAACTTTAACCGCCGGTTAAAGTTCCTGGACATCTTAACAATATTCCGGTTATATAATCGCACTTTACCGCAATCTAACGGCAATCTAACGGCAATTTGCCCTTACGTAGTAATGTATAACGGTTTAACTCTATAAGGGCTCCTATAAAGGATTAGGTATAAAGTCTCTACTTAGGCCCAGTTTCTATAGGTTCGCGTAGTAAAAGTCGCTGATTAGATCCTTTGCATTTTCAAAGTCTTCCTATAGTTGCTATTCTGGCTAATCTATGTCGAATCCTATATATATAGCTCTGTAGTAGAGCCGTCGTCCTCTGCCTTTGCCAAAGTATTTAGAGTTAATAATTTGTTTAACGGTCCACTCCTTATAGTTCTCGTCTTTGTTCTTATCTTAAATTAGTACTAGTAAGGGTTTAGGCTATATCTACCCCGGTAAAGGGTTAGGCTAATAAAGGTATAGTAGCTATAGGTGAAATACGGGCTATATCCCGCGGGTAGCTAGGGTAGGCGGGAGTTCTAGCTTATATGCGGCTCCCCTATTAATAACTTATTTGATTAGATAGGGGCCAAGGTTCTTATAATTAAGTGACTTTATAGGCCTCTGCGTAGAGATATTACGTATATCTAGCTATACCTAGTCGCCAACACATATCTCCAGTAGTGGCGTTCTATAATAGTCGGCGAAGTAGGCCTGCTTTACTTAAGCCTAGGCCATTTCTCCCTTGCAGTAGTCGAGTAGATTTTTTATATGGTCTGTATACTGGTCGGCAAGTAGCATCTTAAGGCGTTTTCTATATGGTAGTTTCTTATTAATAGGTTCTGGTGGCTCTATGCCAGATTAGGGGTAATAACCCTTGTTCTTAAAGAATGGGGTAAGTCCTATAGTGGTTAAGACGTAGTTATTCGCTGCGAATTTACCTAGTAGGAGGTAATCTACCTAGTTATCTTAACTATAGGCGACTACCTATCGTAGGTACGCTTTTATGCTGGCATTAGCGTTTTCTGGTTACCCAGCAGTTTTATAGTAGAAGGATGTAGATATCTTAATAGAGATGCTAAGGCGTTGGCAGATTCGTCTCTATATATTAGAGTTAAATTATATACTTTAGTCGGACGTAATCGAGTTAGGTAGCCTATGTAGTCGGTAGACTTCGCGAAGAAAGGCGTTAGTAACGTTGCTAACGGCTACGCCTTCGGTTAGGACGTAGTGGCGCTCTTTTATAAGTTGGTATATTATTATAAGGATGTTCTTATAGGTACGGCCGTGTTGTTTATAGGGTGGTAGGTTAATAATAAAATCTATAGCGATATCTGCCTATCGTTATATAGGTACTAGTAGAGGGTATAGTAGTCCTTAGTACTTTGTATTAAAGGCCTTAGCGCGCTTATAACCATAATAGGCGCCTATAAAGCGTTTAACTAAGTCTATTATTTTTGGCCAGAAGTAGTATTAGCTAAGAAGCTTATAGGTTCCTTTTTTGCCTAGGTGGCCGCTTAATCGGAGGTCGTAGGCCATTTAGATTAGTTGCCGTTGTAGATTTTCTAAGTTAGGGATAAATAGGCGGCCTCTATAATAGAGCCTATTCTCTTTTACTTCTAAGGCTGCTATATTAATCTAGCCTAAGCTTTAGAGGTTAGTAGGCAGTATATAGGCGCTGGCGGTCTTTGCGGTAATAAGTTAATATAGTAATGGGTTAATAGAGGCGTTATATACCGTAGTAATAAGCTTATTAATTTTAGGAGGTAACTCTAGTTCTGTGGTATGAAGCTGGGGTATAGTTAGCTCTATCGTAGGTAGTATACCTAGGGCTAAATTTTGTGCTTTTAGGATTGTCTGTTGTTAAAACTAATTATAGGGGTCATCTTTAGACTAAGGAAGGTCTTGCGAGCGGCGTGTTAGGCTATTAGGTTTAGTACCTTATACTCCTAGTCTATATATAATTTTAAAGTTAAAACCAGAGAGGAACTTATTTTAACATACTTGGCGTTAGTTTAGCTACTTTATAGTTATAAAGTACTTAAGATTGCGATGGTCCGTAAGGACTTTAGTTAGCTAGTTAAGCTCTGCTAAGGAGAGTTCTAGTTAGAATTCTTTAAACGCTTATATAATTGCAAAGAGTTCTTTATTATAGATCTTGTAGTTATACTCTTATAGTATAAGCTTAGATAAGTAGAATGCGACTAGGTAAAAAAGACTGTTATTACCTATCTAGGAGAGGACGCCTGCGTTGACGTGGTCTAAGGAGTTGGTTTTAAGGTAGAGTTGTTGTCCTGGTGTAAAGTAAGCTAAGATAGGTGCTTTAGTAAAGGCATTTTTAAGGTCTTGGAACGCCTTCTTGTATTTAGGCGTTTAGGTAAAGCGTAGGTGCGTTTTTCTTCCTTTTGCAGAAAGGCCCTTTGTTCGCATTATTGCTGTAAGTGGTGCTACTACGCCTAAGAAGTTGTATATAAATTTCCGATAAAAGTTAGCAAAACTAAAAAAGGCTTATACGTCCTTAATGCAGTTAGGGGCTTACTATTTAGTAATTATACGTACCTTCTTGGGGTCTATATGGACACCCTTAGTAGTAATAATTAGTCTAAGGTATTTTACTTCTGTAACTAAAAATTCGCATTTCTTTAAATTAATATAAAGTCCTACGTCCCTAAGGCGCTATAGGACCTTTTAAACGTGTTCGGTATGCTTAAAGGGGTTATCGCTATAAATAAGTATGTCGTCTAGGTACGCAGAGTAGAAGTTATTAAGGTAGTTTCGTAAGGCGTTATTAATATAGCTTTAGAAGGTACCTGGGCCGTTATATACGCTAAAGGGTATAACGGTATATTTAAATTGGCTAAAGCGCAATACGAATACGGTTTTCTATTTATTACCTTCCCGTATTTAGAGATAGTTAAAGGCGGCGATAATATTAAGCTTAGTATAGATTTTGGCTTAACTAAGCCGCTTAAGGGTCTCACATATAAGCGGTACTAGGTATTAGTTTTTAATTATAATAGCGTTAAGTCCTCTATAGTTAACGTAGAATTAGATACCTCTTTTTAGCTTCTTAGCAAGAAGGATAGGGGTGGCTGCTAGTAATATGCTGGGACGAATAAATCCTTTATTAAGGTGCTCGTTAATATACTTTTTTATAACTAGAAGCTCATCTTTTAATATTAGGTAGAGTCTCTTATAAGGTAGCATTTTTCCTTATTTAATGTTAATAGTATAGTTATTAGGTTAACGTGGGGGGAGTATATCTGCGCTCTTTTGTAAGCATATATCGGTAAAGTTATAGTACTTCTTAGGGAGGAGCTTGCGGAGTTCTTCGTTGGTAAGTCCTTTTTTAAGCTTTATAAACTTCTTAAAGTCTAAAGGTAAAAGTCCGTAGAGTTCCGTAGGGGCGTTGTCTTCTAAAAGGTTAACTATGTCTATCCTATTACTATAGAGGACGTAGTCCTATTCTTTATTAAGCTTATATAGTCGTAATTAGGAAGCTATAGCAACGGTCTAGCCTTTCTTACGTGCTATGTGGTAGAAGGCTAGGGCACTTATATAGTAGTAGTTAGTCGTAGGTGGGGTAATAAGGGGTTCCTTAGGTTAATATCCTGGGGAGTAAATAGAGGCGGCTAGGCCATGCCCTAGGTAAGTCTCTCTACAGTATTTAGAGTTAAAGGTTACTTCTCTCTTCTTTTAGTTAATGGTGGGGTTATATTATTTAAGCTAGTTTATTCCGAGGATAATAGGGTAGTTAGTAAGTGGTATTATATAGGCCTAGAGTTCTTCCTAGTGCCTATTTATATCTAGGTGGAGTTATACTATATAGGTAATCTTCTGTACGGTATAATTACCGTTAGCGAGTTATAGGGCGCGGGCTTTAGTAAGGGGTAAGGTAGGTAGGTTATAAGTACGTACAAATTAGGTATCTATAAATTTATTAATAGCTCCGCAATTAATTATAGAACGGCTTTTATATTGTTTTTTGGCAGTAGTTCCTATTATAGGTAAAACTATCTATTTCCGTCTATTTATCTTTATAGAGTTATCTATTAAGCAAGCTAATATATAGATCCCTCCGTTATTAGGGCGTCCTAACCCACGACTTAGGGCTAGGACTTAGTGTTTTCTATTTCCGTATCCAACTCTACCGCTATTACTACGTCTTTATCTTATACGGTAGTAGTATATAGCAACGTATTTAGTGTTCGGGGTATTAAATTAGGTATTAGACGGCGGCTACTAAACCTAGCTATTAGGCAGTTTAAGTTATCGCAATAATAGCCTTCTTAATGGCATCTATAGTAGCGTCCTAGTTTCCAGAGTAGCTTACGCTCTCCATCTAGGAGTTTCTGTAGGAAGGTTAGTATAGAGAAATCGATATTAGTTCCGGTAGTACTTAAGGTAATAGGCGTCGGTGGCTTAGTATATATGGGTTTAGTAGGCCTAGGGGGCTTCTATAGGGAGGTCTTTAGGCGAGGGTTAGTAGTAGCAATTTAATTTAGTTGTCGTTCAATCTTCTATAGAGCTGCTACCATATTATAAACATTATTATAGTTGTGGCTGGCGGCTGCGTAACTAAGGCAATAAGTAACTTTTTTAAGGAGGTCCTCCTAGTCTTTAGTATTATCTCGGGTAAGGGCTCTAGTATATTTCTAGAATTTAATATAAAATTTATTAAATAATTTAGTAGGGCTCATCTTTAGGGCACGTAGTTTAGCTTAGTTAGTAGCTAGTAGATCGTGGTCGCGGTATATTAGGTTAAGATTATTAAGGACTTCTTAATGGGACTGCTACTTCTAGGGGCTACTAGTCTCCTATTAGGCGAAGAGTCTATTAAACGGTGTACCCTTTATTCGCCTAATAATATAGCTAATCTTAGTGTCTTCCGTAGGAAAAAGGTAGGCGCTCTAAGTTAGTTTTTCGCGGATTTGCATCTTCTAGTAGCTGTATTCCTTGCAGTCTCCCTAGAAGACTAGGGGATTAGGGTAGCGTATATTAGACCCTACGGTGGCAGTTTAGGTCCAATTATTATAGCTTTTATTATTGCTACTTTAGTAGGGGTTCCTATTAGGTAAAGCTGCTTAGCGCTAGCCCTTTATTAAGCGTTAAGTAGGTAAAGTTGCTGGGGGCATAGAGACTTAGGTGGCATTATATATAGTAAAGAGGTATCTAGCGTTATTACGAATGTGCTTATTAAGCTAAGATTATAGGTATTTAATTATGCCTTCTCTTTTAGTGACTGTAGCAATTAGTGCAATCTTAGCCTTCTTTAACTATTAGACGTCGCGTTTAGACACGTAGAGGTCGTCTTTAATTTCTTAACATATATTATTGGCGAGCGCCTTATAAGCTTATAGGTCTTGGATAATATCGCGATCTTAGGCAGTACGCATCTTGGCTTATATAAGCTTTAGGTAATAGTTCTATAGAAGGCGGTAGTATTTATTAGGGTCTNNTGCTACCATTTTTANAAACNTCTNAGNGTCTNNTATTTCNATTTTAATAGGTAGTAGCCCTTCCGTTTACTTATCCGTAGTTATATAGTTAATAAAAGATAAGACATTATNNGTGTCCGTCTCCTTAGGGGTTAAGGCTANNGCTAATAAATTAAATTCTCCTNGGATTAATTGGNGTTNTAGGTTAGGTATAGGTATTAGATTATTCTTTAGGTTTAATATAGTAGCTAGTAAGGGATATTGTCTTACTATTATAGGTTCCTTAGAAGTATAAAGTGAGGTAATTCGTAGATACGCTGCTTTTAGCAGCGCCTACAGTATTACAGAGACGTAGAATTTGTCGTAGGCTAAGCGTTGGTGGTAAAAAAGGCGTAACGTAATGTTATGGGACGGGGGCAGTGGCTACAAAGCGTATGTATTCAAGGAGTCTACAAGACGTTGCGCGATCGATTGTAAGGGTCGAGGGCGTAAGGAGGTAATATACCTACGCGTAGCTGACATAAGCTGTACGCGAGGTATACGCGAGAGCACGAGGCTCTCCTATAGAGGCCCCTGCGGTATGGTTCCGTGACACAACTAAACTAATAACTTTTACGGCTAGTATACCTAGTATATCTTTCTCTCCCCTTTCTCTAGAATAATACCTATAAAAGGCTTTAGATAGCCTAACCCAGGCCTATAAAGGGCTAGAAGAAAAAGAAGAAGAAGATAAAAAGGAATAAGTTAAACAGCTAGAGGACTATATACGTAGTATCCTAGTAGGAGAAAATCCCTTTATAAAAGGAAAAGAAAAGACAAAAGATGTCCTAAAAGGACTAGTTGAAGAAGTAAGAGCTCTTTGTAAGGAGGTAGCCCATACTAAAGAAACCTACGTAGAGAGGCTAAAGAAGGACTTCCCTACTTCGTCCTCTCTACCCTCCTTATTACTACCATTTCCTACTCCTTCTACTTCTACTAGAAGTAAGAAAAAGCAGCTATAAGAAAGAAAGCTAGTCCTAATTACAGACCAAAAGGACTAACCTTTAGATACCTTCTTTATACGAAACAAAGTTAATTAACTATTTATATTAAAACTATAAGTAGAAAAACCTGTTTTAGCATCTATAGCTAGAACTAAAGGAAAATAAAATATTCTCCTTATAACTACGGAAGAGTATAACGCGGATTTCCTAGTTAAATATAAGGAAATCTGGTATAACTGCTTTACCTTTTAAAGAGAACAAAAACTAGAACTATAGGTTTTAATTATAGCCTATAGTGTTCCTATCTTACCTTTTCTAGGAGAAGGAGGCTCTAAGCTTCTAAAAGAAGAAATTGAGACCTTTAATCCTATAAGGATATAAGGACTACCTAGATAGATCTTATTTAGTATAAAAAGACACAATCTATAGACCAGATTTGGCTTTATAGTCTTTACTATAGAGAATAAAGAAAAAAGATAAGAAATCCTTAAGCAAAAAGAGATATTAATTGCAGGTACAGCTACTAAGGTAGTAAAATACCTCAAAGTCTCTCCTACTACGCAGTGTACGAGCTACTAAAAATTTGGCTATATAGGAGATAGGTGCTCTACTAGGGCCTGCAGATACTATATAGCTGTATATTTATCTAAAGACCATTCCTGTTCTACCTGTATAATAATAGGTAAGCCTTGCCAGCATACCACCCCTCTTTGCATTAATTGTAAAGAAAAACACTTTACTAATAGTAAAGACTGCGAGACTCTTAAAGCTGCTAAACTAGTACGCGAAGAAGATTCTATAAAAGAATAAAACAGATAGGATTCTAAAAGGAGGCAACTCCTACTAGGCTCTTAAAAAGATATTAGAGAGTAAAAGGATAGAAATAAATTACAAAAGGATAGGGATAGGGGTTAGGATTTCTTATAGCTTTTCTTACCATTTTCTTATTCCCTAGTAGTTATAGTATCTTAGTATTTTACTAGGAAACTATAAACTCCTAACTTAGGGGTTTATAAACTACTAGGATATAGCTACTAATATATATTAAGCTGCCTAGAAAGGATTTATGTATATAGAACTATAGCGCTATAGCCTAAGGCTGCATGCGTAGTATTGTACGTAGTATAATACAATGGATAAAATATATATATATATATATAAAAGTTCTTAAGAATTAGTTCCTAGGTAAATAACTCCTTAAGCTCCTTAAATGCATCGGGAAAATATTCGCAGGATGAGATTCAAGTAGACTTTGGTTTTCGCGTTTCGCGTAATTGACATGCAATTTGACCAACTCGACACGCAATTAACCAACTTGACACGCAATTGACCAATTTGACACATCCAAAAGTCAAATAATACGCAGTTAACCTATTTAACAACTTTAAAAGCTAACTATATATTTCTTGACACGCAGTTNACCTACTTAATAGCTAACTNTATATTCCTTNACACGCAGTTAACCTATTTAACAACTTTAAAAGCTAACTATATATTCCTTAACATGTAATTAAGGTAAAGTTATATGCTAATTACGCAAATGAATTTTTACACAGTTTTATTACTTAAAGGCTCTGCACAAGGCTCTACACGAAGCTCTACACGAAGCTCTACACGAAGCTCTACACGAAGCTCTACACGAAGCTCTACGTACAGAGGCTCTGCACGAGGCTCTGCGCGAAGCTCT
Organism: Cenococcum geophilum 1.58; assembly: GCF_001692895.1. Classification (NCBI taxonomy): domain Eukaryota; kingdom Fungi; phylum Ascomycota; class Dothideomycetes; order Gloniales; family Gloniaceae; genus Cenococcum; species Cenococcum geophilum. Next base: position 1,892,509 of record NW_027137579.1, on the reverse strand, counting down.
GGCGTACGGAGGCTCTGCACGAAGCTCTGCACGAAGCTCTGCACGAAGCTCTGCCACGAAGCTCTGCACGAAGCTCTGCACCACGAAGCTCTGCACGAAGCTCTGCACGAAGCTCTGCACGAAGCTCTGCACACAGAGGCTCTGCACCGAAGCTCTACACGAAGCTCTGCACGAAGCTCTGCGTACAGAGGCTCTGCACGAAGCTTCTGCGTACAGAGGCTCTGCACGAAGCTCTACACGAAGCTCTGCACGAAGCTCTGCACGAAGCTCTGGCGTACAAAGGCTCTGCACGAGGCTCTGCGCGAAGCTCTGCGTACGGAGGCTCTACACGAAGCTCTGCATCGGGTCCCGCTATATTCCCGATAGCCTCTCCTATGTAGCCACCTTATTTTTTTTTATCCATCCTTTCCTTCCTTACATCCTCCCTACCTAGGGAGGCACCAGAACGGCAGCCAGCAGAGGACCGTCACCAGAACTAGACGACCGTCGCCAGAACCAGACGACCGTCGCCAGAGCCAGACGACTGTCGCCAGAGCCAGATGACCGTCGCTAGAACCAGACGACCGTCGCCGTCGCCAGACGACCGTCGTTAGAACCAGACGACCGTCGCCAGAACTAGACGACCGTTACTAGAACTAGACGACCGTCGCCAGAGCCAGACAACCGTCGCTAGAACTAGATAACCGTTACCAAAACTAGACGACCGTTACTAGAACCAGACGACCGTTGCCAAAGCCAGACGACCGTTTCTAGAGCCAGACGACCGTCGCTAGAGCCAGACGACTGTCGCCAGAACTAGACGACCGTTGCCAGAACCAGACGACGACCGTTTAAATAACTAGCCAGTAAATACCATGAATAATTCAATTAATCGATTAATCGAATTAAACCAGAGCTTTAATATTGGCCTATTACCGAATTAAATTAAGGCCTCCTAGGGAGGTACCCGTTCAAATATAATTAGGGCCTTTAATTAGGCCGACCCCTCCCCCAAATTAAATTATATACTAACACAGGCAGGCAGGCAGGCAGGTAGGTAGGTAGGTAGGTAGGTAGGTAGGTAGGTAGGTAGGTAGGTAGGTAGGTAGGTAGGCAGGCAGGTAGGAGAGGACCGTCGCTAGAACTAGACCACCGTCGCCAGAGCTAGACGACCGTCGCCAGAGCCAGACGACCGTTACCAGAACCAGACGACCGTCGCAAGAGCTAGACGACAACGACTAGCCAGCGAACGCTATAAACGATTCGATCGATTGATTAAATTAAGGTACCACAAATAGGTAGGCACAAGTAGGGAGATGCTAACGGGTAGGTAGATGCAGATAGGTAGGCAGATGCTAACGGGTAGGCAGATATAAATAGGTAGGTAGATGTAAATAGGTAGGCGATGTAGACAGGTAGGCAATGTAGACAGGTAGGCAATGTAGATAGGTAGGCAATGCAGACAGGTAGGCAATGTAGACAGGTAGGCAATGTAGACAGGTAGGTAATGTAAATAGGTAGGCAATACAGATAGGTAGGTAATATAGATAGGTAGGCGATGCAGGCAGGTTGGTAAGTCAATAGGTAGATAGGTAGAAGAGAACCATCGCTATATTATATTAAATTATCTAAAATAATATTTATTTTGCTAGTCTTATAAATAGCTTTAAAGTAGCTTTTATTTATTTAAAATATGCTATTAGTATAAAAGAGGTAAATATAATTATAGTTGCCAAATGCGNAGATTGCTNNCAGGNTNCGCGCAGGNTGCGTGTNAAAAAAACACGATATAGGCTAGTCGGTCGAGTTGCCAAATGCCCTCAACTGCGCGCCAATTGCGTCAACCACTAACCATTGAGGCCATTGGTAGGGTACCATATTTTGCCGATATGTCTTTTTTATTCTTTTTCCTATACCTATAGTTCCTTTTTCTTTATAAGTCTTATAAAGGGTTTAACGTTTTTTTTTTAAAAAAAAATATTATGCTATAAACCTTCTATAGTAGTTACAAACCCCTAGAAATAATCTTAACTATATTACGTTCTTTAGTTCTTACCAACTTACTATAGCTTTAATTTTCTTTAGGTCTGTATTAATATAACCTAGTTTAATAATAAATCTAATAAAATCGGTCTTCCTTATCCCTTAACCCATTGGAGTCCCACGCTAAGGTCGCTTAAGTTCACGACTAGATTTCATTAGGTGTCTTTCGCTAATCCAGATACTTTAATTGGCTGATAATCATTAGACGAATTTCAACGGGTTAAGGGATAAAGAACTTATATTTCTTAATTACTACTAGTATCTATTCTTCCTATAGTCTCTTTAAAACCTATTTAACGTGTTTTCTATATTCTTCCTTACTTATTAAGTAGATAATAATATTAAGGTATACTATAATAAACTTATTAAGGTGTTCTTCTAATATACTATTAATTCGCTTCTAAAACGTCGCTAGCATATTTATAAGTCCGAATTATATAACTAATGGTTTATATAGTCCTTCCTTTAGCCTAAAGGCTGCCTTCTATTTATCGCCTTTTTTAATTCTAATCTAATAGTATACCTATTTTAGGTCTATCTTTATAAAGATTTATACGTTACCTATCCCGTCTTAAATCTCGCTAATTAAGGGTAAAGAATATCTATCTTTTCTAGTAATGCTGTTTAACTGCCTATAGTTAATATACAGCTTAAGCTTTTTATTTTTCTTAGGCATAAACAGTACTAAATATTCTACTAATAATTACGATAGTCTAATATATTCCTTTTATAGGTTTTCCTAGATAAACTCTTTAAGTGCTCTTAACTCCTCTTTAGTTGGCTTATAAATTAGAAAGAACCTTAGACTTATTTTTAGTTCTAACTCTATTTTATAGTCCTATACTATATACTTTAATAGCTTTTTACTTTCTAGGCTCTATAGCTTCTTGCTATACTTATAGTATCTCTTTAGTATATAACTTAACCCTTTCTTAGTTTCTTTATAGGTTGCTTTAACTTAATACTATACTAACTTAGTTTATTATTGCATATTACGTTATTAAGTTTCTCTAATATTAACCTAACCTATAACCTAATTAATCCTTAGATTATATTTCTGTAATTAAGGCGTTCCTAATACTACCTTATCTCGTCCTAATGGTAGGATATTAAAAGATATCTTAATTTATTTCCATTTAATGGTTATTTAAATAGGTCCTAGTTTAAGATTAATAATACCTCTTCTATAGGCTATTAGATCTTCTAAAATTATAACTAGTAGATATAAGTACTCCTTTTATCTATAAGGTAGTTCTATTTATTTTACTACTATTAGTATAATATAGTTCCTTATTACTCTACTATCTATTAATACTTTAAACTATTAATCTTACTAATTAACTTATTACTTTAGGTGTTGTTCTTAAATCCCTTTAAGGGTTTAAGGCTTTACTACTAGCTTCCTTTAGTCTTATAGACCTCTACTTTTCCTAACTATTAGCTGCTCAATCCTACTATTCTTAGCTTATTCTTTGGCCAATGCCTTATTCGCTTTTTATCTTTAATATACTATAAACACATATTTTTTAGGCATTCTTCTATAAGTAATCTTCTTAGTTAAAGCATTAAGTTTCCTAACTTTTAGACTTCTACTAGATACTATCTATTTATATACTTAGTATTTCTGTATTTTCGCTTATCTAGCGTCTAATATATTCTTATAAGGTACGTCCAATTTTTTTTCTTTTGGATTTTTATGTATATTATATATATTATCTATATATGCAATCTATGCCAATATATAATATACTAGGTGCTTTAGGTTCACTCTTAGCTTATCCTTATCCTTAAGTTTAAACTTTTACAGTACTAATCTAAATGTTACTATTTTATTTACAGGTACTAAGATGCGTTATTTACTTCTCTAGTCCTTTAATTACTCTTCTAGATCCTTTAATATTATAATTAAGGCCCTTAATATAGTTTATGCCTTTTTTTATAATTAGTTAGTCTTAGATAACTTATTTATTTAACTATATATAAAAGTCTTTTTACTCGTTATTGTGTCGCTATCTATATTACTTTTAGTATAACTCCCTAAGTATATACGGTCTATCTATAAGGAAGTATCTTTTTATTACTATATTATAATAGCCCTTTATATATTATTCCTTAAATCTAGTTAGGATCCTAAAATCCTCTTCTTCTTCTAGTTTAGTTAGCTATTTTACTCCTAATATACCTACCTTAGGCCTAGTAGTGATCCTTTATATAGGTAATCTCTTCCCTAAATAATCCGTTACTTTTAGTATATATTTTTACTATATAAAGATCCTTTTTCTAAATTCTTTATTAGTTTTATCTAGCTTCTTTCTTACTAATAGGTTAAAGCCTTTATATTTTTTAACCGAGTTATTAACCTTTTAATCCTATTGCTAAGTCTTACTTATAATTTCTTTAATAGTTCTTATCCTGGTATTAAAATCTTAGTTCTATAAAAAATTTAATCTTAAGCTTACTTCTTTTCTAAACTATACTCCTACCTTAATCCAACTAGGCTTTAGTAGTATTTTTATCTTATCTCAAGAGTCTTAAATCTCGCTTGTCTCACTCTAAAAGTTCTACGCTATATTTTCTGCTCTAATCTATCCTTATAAATAGCTAGATTATATTTTTATTTATTTATTAAATTTTTAAATCTTACTTATCTCTTTCTAATAGTCTTATGCCTTTAGCCCTTTGCCTTTATTAAGTGCTAAAGTAGCTTATTATCCTACTTTTCTTACGTCTTATAAAGCGATAGACATTATATCTAATAGAGTCTTAACCCCTACTAATATTCTCTATTTTATAGTAGAATTATCCTCTACCTTTATTACGTATCTAAGCTTTAGATACTCTTAATTAGTCGCTTATTTTTTCTTATAATTACTACTAATAGTCCAATTATCTTAATTCTTAGATCTTATCACCTGGTAAAACTAGTGCGTAAGAACTTTCTCCGCTAACTACTAGCTATATATATCGTTTTTATTCTAATCTAGTCTATAGAGTTAATCCTATTCTTTATCTAACTCTCTTATGCCCTAAAGTCCTCTTAACTTGGACTCTTATAGCTAATAGCTTACGCTATACTTAGCATACGCTATTATAGCAAAACGTAAAACTATTAATTAAACACTCTTTTGTTCCTTATAGTATATTATTATCCCTCTATACGTGTATATTATCTACTAGTCTTATTTCCTTTACTATATAGCTTTCTTAACTACCTCTATAGTCTTTAGCGAAATAAACCTATTTCTTATAGTTTATATAAGCTCCTTTTTTAAGCTATTTTTATTATTATAAAGTTTACCTAAACGTCTTCTACTACTAAGATCCCTGGTTTAGCCTCTATTTCTTAGTCCTATAATTACTTAATCCTTAATCTTTAGGTTTCTATAATTTCTTATTCCATTTTCTAGATTCTTTAGTATTACTTAGGTCTATTAGCTCTAGTCCGTTATTTTATAGTTTTTAATTCTAACTATATTATTGCATACTTTGCGCCTTATATAACTATAGAACTCTATCTTACCCTTTCTTAGTTTATTCTCTTTAATAGATCCTATTATTAATCTTAATTACTTAATCTATAAGTTCCTTAAGTATATTCGCATCTTTTATCAGAATAATTACGTCCTAAACTTTTGCTTTAAGTCCTTGCTTATACTATACTATAAGCGCCTTATTATTCTACTTAACCTATATATTATATATATATTATTCATTGCTTAACGTCCGATTCGGATCCCTATTAGGCCCACGCGGACTACTCCTTATATACATATGGGGAGAAAACTCTATTTAAGAAAACCCTATAATCTATCTCCCCGCCTTTTAGGACTCGCCTATAAGGCGCCTATAAGGTGCCTACGAGTTACCTATAGTGCTCTACTACCTTACTTTTTAACCTCTTTAGGAACTACTGCTGCCGTAACAAGCTTACGGACGCGCTAATATTGCAAACTTTACTCTACCACTGTAGAGTTATTAGGGGGCGCCCGTTACTTACCCCCCCCACCCTCTATTACTATTTCCCTTGCAACCTAAAATTGGTTTAGTATATTTTGGCTAATAAGCCACTAGGTAACCGCCTTAAGGCCTTTTTATATTAAGAGTAGTGTGTTATAGTTCTCTATGCCAGCTACTAAGAGCATTACTTCTTAGTTGGTGCGTAAGGGGTATAATAGTATTACGTGTTTTAGTATCTGTCTTAGCTAGCTATATTTATATCTTAGGCTACCTACTAGAACACCTACTTAGTAGAGCCAGTCTTTTAGTCCTATTATTCCTGTTCTTAAGAGTGTTACTATTATATTTTCTGCCTTTGTTAGGCCTTCTCGGAGCCCTAAAGTGTTTACCCCCTATAGCATTAACTATGCTACAGCTTAGGTTCCTCTTACCTTAGTTAGCTTCTATACCTTTAACTCCTATACGCCTCTCTAGCGTTGGTCTAGCCAGTATTATATTATGGTAGATAGTTTTCTAGCGTTCTTTTATACTCTACTTTAGCTCCTTTCTCTCTCTTACTATTGTCTTTACTAGCCTCTTATATGTCTTCCTTCCTCCTTTATATAGGCCTAGGCCCTAAAGCAGCACTATTTTTCTTCTACTTTTTTTACCTGTTTCTCTAATATATCTTCCCTACTTTAGGGTTATTAGTTTGTTCTCCTATAGGGCGCCCTAGGGTCCCTCTATAGTTTATTTAGGCGTGTTTTAATATACTTTATAATATTAGAGTTACGTTTATTTTACACCCTTTATATTACAGCGGCTTTAATATATAGTTATAGGGGGGGAATATTAGCTTCCTTTTTAAGTAGTGCTGTGGCCGTTCGCTTATATCCGCCTATTATACTTTAAAGGTAGGCTATTTAGACCTTTTAGAGTGGTTTAAGGAGCGATTTAGGGGGGCCTTTCTTAGATTCTCTAATGGCCTAAATACTGGACCTATACGTTATAGTTAGCCAGATAACTGCTGTATATAGTAGGCGTAACCTCTAGAAGTATAGACCCTATATAGAATTAATGATCCTAGATAATATAATATACTATACTTAGCCCTTATAGGCCGCTTGCGCTATATATACGCTCTACTAGAGCTTACTATCTATCTATACTCCTAATACCCTTAAGGCCTGAACTGGTTAACCCCTAAAGCCTTAGATGCGAATTATATACTAAAAATCTGTAGATTAGTTGCGTTTTCTTATAAAGTAGATTAGCTGGTATTTCTCTAGTAAGAATTAGACTTTATATTGTCTTGCCTATTCTATATAGGTATTATAAGCTTTCTCTAGNGTTCTNNAATTCTTTANNGCTNTTNGCCCGTATATAATTAGGTTTATATTNTNNATAAAGCCTATCCCCTAGGTCGCCCCTTCCTTAAAGGAGTTAAGTAGGTTGCTTATAAAGAAAAGGAAAAGTATAGGCGAGAGGGGTAATCCTTATAGTATTCCTATTATAACTGTAATAGGGGGGCTCTGGTATCCGCTAAAGACTAGTAATATTTCTTTCTAACCTATAAACCCTTAAATAAATTATATAATCTATTCTAGGAAGCCTTTTACCTTAAGGATATATAGGAGACGCTTGTAGGGTACGTTATTATAGGCGCCGCTAATATCTAGGCTAAGTATTAATACTATAAAGTCCCTTCGCATCGCCTATGCGGATTTAATGGTGGTAGCGAGTAGCGTAAGTGCTAATAGTATTAAGCGGTTCTTTCTTGCCCCTATTTGGCTTTGTGGTAGTAGGTTATATTTCTTAGCCGTATCTACTATATAGTCCACTATTACCTTTTCTAAGATCTTGCTAAGGGTATTTTCTAAGGTAATAGGGCGGTAGCTTCTTAGGATTAAGTAATCTGCTTTACCTTCTTTTCGTAAAATAACCGTCGTTATAGATCTTCCAAGTTACAGGTAGTAGCCTATAGTAAAGTATGCCCTAGCTATATTTATAAGCTAGGGTGCTATAAGTGGTCTATAGGTTTTTAAGGCCTTATTTAGAATCCTATCTAGTCCTAGTGCTGTATTATTTAAAAGGCGGCTAATAGTTCTGGCCATTTCCTCTATTATTATGTCGCTGTTAACCCTTAGGCAAGTTACCGGTGTTTTACCTATAATGTTACTAAGGTCTGCTGGAGCTAGTTAGGGAAAGAACCTCTCTATAAGGATCTTTACCTTCTTATTATTATTATTAGTAGCCTATAATTCCCCTGCTCTTTATAGGGGTAGTAGGTATAAGTCTTTTATTAAGCGCCCTGCCTTTTTCTTTACCTATTTTACTATAGCCTAAAGGCCCTTATTATAGGGGAGGCTCGGGTTAAAAGTATGTTTGTTTATAAACCGTCTCTAGTTATTCCTTACTTCTTTCTTTAGGGTATTCTTTAACTAGTTTCTTATGTCTTTATATTATCTCTTATCTTTAGAGTTATGGCTACTTATATATTTCCTTCTTACTTATTATTAGCTAGTAATAAGAACTATATATTATACGGACTATACGTGTCGCGTATAGGGGCCTAGTTTTAAGACCGGGCAGTGCTCTTCTAGCCTATTTTTAATTACTACCTAAATCCTTTTTAGTCTTTAGTTAATTTCCTTAGGGGTAGCTAATAAGCCTTGCTTATTTGGAATTAGGTGGATTTCTTCTAGGTCTTAAAGTTGTTATTTAACTATTGTTCGTACTAACTTAATAACACAAGTGAGTCGTATCCAGGGGCACGAAATACGTGTAGTATTATATGCTTGTTTGGATAGTGACTGTCGATTATATAAAGTAGACTACATAGTCTATATACTGATACGCCTCCCCCCTAATTAGTTAGTGCTTTAGAAGTGCACTAGACGCATAAGCAGGTGGTTAGTGCACCAAACGCGTAAACACATACTCGGCGTACCGAACGCGTAAGCACGCGGTTGGTACGACAGGTGCTATAATTATACACTAGCGGTACTTAGAAAATGAAACCACTTATATATAGCCTCCGTAATTGTCTTAATAGAACCGTAAAACACATAAGAAAATACATAAGAAATCCCTCCTAAGGTGCCTTCTAGGTTGCCTTCCAAATAGTGCTCTAAGCTGGCCGTATGTCCTGGTTACGGTCCATAAAATGAACTGTACAGCTTTTTAACGGGCCGTAAATACACCATACGGCCTTCCGACGGGCCGTAACTAAACCGTAAATGCTCCGTTAGTCTCGCTCTACCCATTCTATAACTTTTAGGTTAAGCTTATTTATATTAATTAGGGTTTTAAGAGCTTAACACGGCTTTACCTTAGTCATGGCGTCTACTAGGTTATCTCCGCTGCTAATCTATTTAACCTCCGTAATCTCACGTCATTCATAGGCCTAACGTAAGCACATTAGGTCGACCATAAGCCTCTTCTCTTATATCGTACCTAGTTTAACTAGGCAGTCGTAAAGGGACTTTAAATCAGTGCATAAAACTAGGGGTAACTACTCCAGTTATAGAATCTTCTAGACCGTTAATTTAATTGCGGCTGCTATATTAAAGCCATAAGCTAGTGTATATAGTTTAGAAGCTAGTACACTACAGGTTACTTGTTTGCACTTAATTAAAGACTAGTACAGTATATTTGCGTCCTAATTACGGTCCGTAAGTACAATTATAAAGCCAATTTATAATAATAGGTCCCTATTATTAGCAAAGGAGGCATCTATAAATGCTAGTAGGCTAAGGGAATTCAGGTCTAGTGGTATAAAAGTAAGTCCTCTTATCGCGTTATCAATTTGCCATTAAATGCGCTTATTAAGCTGCTTAACATTTTCTTCTTATAAATCTACTACCTAGGCCGCAAAGGACAAGTCATAGGCAGATTTAGGTTAGCAGACTATAGCTATATAGGCGCCTCTTACACGCTATGCGGCGTATTAGTCCTTTATATTTATAGTCTTACGGGTCTCTTTATAGGAACTAGTAAGGTCTATAGGCTTTACTATAACAGGCTTTAGGTTTTAAGCTTGGCGTTCCTAAGTCAGCTAAATTAAATTGCCCTTTTATATAATTAAGCCTCCATTAAACTTGATCGGATTCTACTTAGTTAACTACTCTCGCGGCTTTACTAAGAACTTAGCCTTTTATAGTTTAGTTTCTTTAGCGTCTGTAAAGGTCTGGTCTGCTAGGAATAGGGTATTATTTATTTAGAGTCTAACAATACCAAGGCCGTTTAATGGGCTGTATAGGAGGCAGGGGTTATAGGTTAACTATTCTATCTTAAGTTTACTAACATAGTACTGGTGGTATGTCTTAAACCAATAGTTCCTAGCTTCTAGTACTCCATATAGAGGTTTTACGACCCATAAAATTGTTCCTAGTTATAGGTTAAGCTCGCGGGGTAGTCGTATAAAGATGTCCCTACTTAGGTAGGTATTAGACTGCACATAGGCTTACGAGATATCCCGTAGGTAAAGGGCTACGGGTTTGCTTTGCTATAGTCCAGGCATAAGTGCAAGTATAATCCATTAACTAACTCGTTAAATTATAGGCGATTGCGTAAGGACTAAGTCCTTCCCTTAGTCGTTATAGGCTTATATAACAAGCCTTAATTTTTTAAAAGCTTTATTAATACCAGGGTGCTTAATTTCGTTAATAAAGCGTAAATTAAATATACGGACGCCTTGCGGAATATCTCTCTCTATTATAATCGCAAAAACACCCTTTTTAAGTAGTCCATTAATCTCTTTACGTCATAAGTCCGTAAATAGGGTTTCCTGTACTAGAACTAATATATCCGCAGGCGGAGGTTGCCTTACAGATATTGCTGCGGAGGTTAGGTAATTCTCTATTATAGGGTTCTTGGTTACAGGGTGCTTTCAGGGGCATCCTTAACCACGCTTTATAATAGGTTTAGTAGGTTTAGTAGGTTTCTAGGAGACTTCTAGGGTAGGCAAGGGTGCTTCCAGTTCATCTAATTCGGTAGTCGCTTTTAGTTCATCTAGTTCGGCGGTTGCTTTTAGTTTGTCTAGCTTAACGTCATAGGTGGTTTTGGGCCGAAAGTAGGGTTTTACAGACGTGCTTCTAAAGCTAGTTGGCCCGCTAGGGAGCTATATACAGCACGTCTCGTTTTCTACAGCTAGTAGATAATAAGGTCTAGTTCACTTGCCGCTTTTACGCCATATAAGGACTTTAGAGTTAAGCGGGAGGTCGTATACTAGGGTTATATTAGGTCTATTACGGTAATATAGGGCGCTATTAACAGCTTATTTGGCCTATAGCTTAACTATCTTAGCCATTGCCTTCCGTATTACAGCTGCTCGTTCTGTAATAAACAGGGCAGGAGGATCTAGGTTACTTATCCTTAGGTAGGCTCCATAGACTAAGAGGGTAGGTACTAGTCCGTCTAGGCCAGCGGTGTCATTGACGGCTTTTACAGCCATCTGTAGAGCCAGTTCCTTTTAGATGTTCTTACATTCGTCCGTAATAATCTAATAAGCTCTCTATAAGGCTAGGTAAGCTCGCTTAACAAGCCCAACGAACTAATACGCCTTAACTAGAACAGCTTTTATTAATATAGCCATAGCTATAGCATACTACTAGAATTCCTTACTAATAAAGTTCCTACCAGCGTCGTGGGTAATATACTCAGGAGGTCTAACGTACGTATCAATCCAGCAGGTCCGTAAAATATCCCAAGTATACTTTACGGATATATTTTACAACTAACAGGCGGCTTAGTAGCGGGTTACCTTATTAATTATATATAGTACTAGGCTGCCGTTAATATACATAATGTCTACGTATACTAAATAGTTGAAGTTAAGATCCTTATAAAGGGTAAACTTAAATCGGCCTAGAGAACGTCCGTATTTCTAGCAGTAGGAGCAGTATTTAGTTAGGTGGTTAATTGCCTTCCTATTAACGTCGTTATATCCAGAGCGTTTAAGGACTCTATACAGCTTTTCAGCTAATAGGTGGCCGAAACGGCGGTACAGGCAGTGGATTTCCGTACTGGTAAGGTAGCACGGGTTATAGTCAAAAGATTCCTAAATATACGTCCGTAAGGTCTCTCCCTATATAAGGAACGGGTATCCAAATCGTCGTATAATTGGCAGGGTAATATGCTTACTTCCTAGGGTAGTTACAGGGCTAATTAGGGTGTCCGTAATATTGTTATAGTAAACCTATAACCTATCTATATCCGCAAGATAAAGTAGGAAGGGGGTGTCTACTTTTACTACGTGGAAGTCAACTAGGCTAATTGGGGTCTTAACTATAACTAATCTAATTAATGCAGTTAAGCCAATGCCGAATTAGACGTTTACGGCCCCAGTTTACATAGTATTAATGTCCGTAGTATCATTTACGGTGGTCTTATATGCAAGGTATTGTCCGTAACCTACAGTAGACTTCTTAGAGGCACCTATATCAATCATAACGCCATAGAATTCTTTGGGGGTATAGCGTTCTATAGTAATATATACAAATAGGTCCTATTCGCGGTCCATAACATCTATAACAGGTCCAACGGGTATACTTACGGGCCAGTTTTTAGGTGCAATTGAGTGTGTAAAGGAGCGGTTAGCTAATGCGGTCATAGTATTAAAGGCTTAGCTATCCGTAAAAGGTCTAAAAGTAGTTAGGAATATCTCTAAGGTCTCTTATTCCTAAGCGTCTAAGTTAAAGTTAATTATAAGGGCTTCTATTAACTTATTAGGGGGCTCTTCTACTTCCTCTCCTTTATATTCCAAAATAAACTAGTTAATATAGCTATTAAGTCTCTTCCTAGACTTATTACGTTCTTCCTGGGTATACCTTATAAACTAATATCCTTCCTTACCGCACACAAAGCACTTCTGGCTAGTTCGTCTATAGGGGTATGCTTTTATATAGGGGTTGCTACAAGGGTTATAGGTAGGACTTAGTCGGTACGGGTGCTGCTAGCAGTAGCGGCGGTCCATAAAGTAGACGTCTAAGTCTATTTACGGATATTAAATATCCGCAATAAAGGCTTAAGTGCTGCCTGGTGGGTTTAAGACTTTATACATTATAATAGAGGAGCGTAGATTATTAATAAGGCTAGCTAAGGTGTCTGCAGGCTTATAATAGGCGTACTTACAGGGCTCTACTTCCTAGTAGGCCGTAATAAGTTTATTGTGCAGGAAGTCGTCTGTTCGAAGCTTAGCGTTAAGGCCGTGCTATAAATGCTAGAGGTCTTTAATAAGGATTTACAGACACTCTATAGTCAATTTTTCGGTATTCTTATTAATTACGGTCCGTAGCTTAGTTACATTCCATTAGGTAAGAATATTACGCTTATATTCCGGTCCTTTAAAGTAGTTATATATAGCTTCGCATAGCTTATTAAAGGGGACACCAAGGGGGTTACTTTTAAGGTTGGTATAGTAGTGGTTAAGTGCTAGGCCGCGCAGTATAGTAGAGTAGGCTTGGCTGAACTCTTGTTTAGAAATATTAGCCTTTTAGCAAAGGTCCGTAAAGATAGTTAGTTTAAAGTTAAAGTTATCGTTTTTACCGCTATACTTAGATTCGTTAGTATAGAGCTTAGCTAGATTAGCTAGTTCCTTACTATAGGTCTTTACTTAGGTGCGTTACGGATCTATAACTTATAGATCTATAGCTTACGGATATATAGCTTACGGATATATAGTTTACAGATATATAGCTTGCGGATCTATAACTTAGGTAGGTTGCGGATCTATAGCTTTATTAACGGAAGGGTTTTAGTCTATATTTTGGTTTACGGGGGTATTACGGTCTATAACTTAGGTACTAGGTATACTTTGGCCTATAAGATTAATTCCGAAACTGCTTAGGTTTATAGAACGAGTTTAGTTAAGTGGGTTAGGTATAAGGCTAGCGATTATATTAAGTTTAGAAGAAGTAAAAAGTTCCTTAGTTTCTTAGAACTGGTCTAGGATTTCCTCTTTAGTCTATTCCGTTTAGTCCTTTTTATATATTATATTGTATAAGGACTATACAACAGTAACTTATTTATTCCTTTTAACCTATACACCTTAGTTATATAAGAGGGTCCGTAGGTTACGGATAGTAATAGGGTTACATGCTTTAAAGATAGCTTCCGTAAAGTCCGCGAAGTCTTCCTAGTATTGCTCCTATAGGTCAACGTTTATAAGCTTAAAATATTCATATTTAAGAACTTTAAATTTAATGTAGTTATTGACGTTAGGTATAGACGTAAGGTCGACTCCCTACCTCCACTTTTCTTAACCTTTATCAACTTGCTTTCTTAGGTCTGCTATACTCTATTGTGTAGTATAGTATATAGTGGGTAGGAGGGGTCTTATAGTGGTCCGTAAAGGTAATTAATGGGTCCGTAACGGTTTATAAAAGGGTAAGAGGTCTCTATAAGGGGTCTAAAAAGAGGTCGGGGGAGGTATAGTAGGAATAGGGGTTCAAGGTTTAGGGGTAAGGGTTCTATACAGGTCTATATTCGCGTCTATTATACTTCCGGTAAACCGTACTAAGACTTAAATAAGTATACAAAGTTAGAGATAAGTCCGTAATCCCCAACTTCTAACCTTCTAGTAGGTCGTACTAGGAGTCTAAACAGGTAGTCGCTATCAAGTATCGCTTGGGGGAGGTATCGAGTGATTGCTGATCTATACGCGCTCACTAATCAGTGTTCGTACTAACTTAATAGCACAAGTAAGTTATATCCAGGGGCACGAAATACGTGTAGTATTATATGCTCGTTTGGATAGTAACTGTTAATTATATGAAGCAGACTACGTAGTCTATATACTGATGCGCCTCCCCCCTAATTAGTTAGTGCTTTAAAAGTGCACCAGACGCGTAAGCGGGTGGTTAGTGCACCAAACGCGTAAGCACGCGGTTGGTACGACAGGTGCTGTAATTATACAACTATATTAAGGAAACTATTTATCTTAAGCTTCTTTATTATGTATCTTTTACTACTTAGTTACGCCTTAATATCTAAATCTAGCTATATCTAGATGAGGATATGGTTTAAGGTAAGTGCCTATTCTTCTTTAGGGTTATATCTTTTAAGTCTCTAGTATAGGCCTTCGTCTATAAATATAAGGTTAATTATACTTCTAGAGGTTTCTTATTGCTATATAGTTACTCCTAGGGGGGTGGCTAACTTAAGGCCCTAGGTGTCTATAGCTCTTAATAGGCACTCTACCTATTAATTAGCAGTAATATAGATACCCCCCTACCACGGGTGGTAGAGGTTTATGTCTCCTAGTAGAATGGACTCTATACCTTTGGTTTTTAGTAAGCTTATTACTAATATAATATTCTTTATTTATAGGACCCCTTTAACCCTAGGGTTATATATATTAATAATTTATACCGGTCCCCTATATATCTAGATTGTTATAACTATAATATCTAGGTTAACTACCTGCTATAACTATAAGGATAGGCTGATAGCCTTGCTAATTATAAAGCATACGTATATGGCTGCTTTTGGTTCGTATAGGAGCTGGAATCCTTAGGGGTAGTATATTAATTATATGTAGGTATTATAGTACGGCTCTTATATAGTAAGGATATAGTATTTCTCTAGGTCTAGACTGTTTAGTAAAGGCCTTGTAAGACGGTGGTTTATATTGCTGTAGTTATACTATATAATAGATAGGTGGCGGACCCCTAGTAAGGGTCCTTTGCCTCTCCTTTATTCCTTACTTCTTCTGTTTTTATTTTCTCTAGGATATTTAGAACTTCTATCTCTTGTGTTTATACCCTAGTTACTACTTATTTTATATAGAGCTTTTTATTTCTATATTTTGTGTTTCTACTAGCGCTTCTATATCTAAATCTGTTATTATCTCTAGTTTTTCCCCTATTCTTACTAGCTAGCTATATGCCCTTTATAGGTTGGCTATAAATATTATATTTGCCGCATTAAATCTAATTTTTAATTATTCTAGTTTTAAGCTTGCTGTAGCTGTCTATAAGGGTCTTTCTACTAAGCATCCTCTCCCTTATATCCCCTATAACTCTTATATCCCTATATAGTCTAGTAATATTATACGGCGCCGCTTCTAGCCTATTAAGGCTTAGGATGGCTGGCCTAGCCCCCTAATACTAAAGGTAGGAAACGCTAGAAAGGCATCTATGTCCCCCTAGCTTATTGCCTATTGTTTCCATTTATATAACCTAGCGTGTAGTTATTCCCGTAGCTGTTAAGCCCTTACCTTCCGCCTCCTATATTTAATGTAGTCTTCTCTCTCCTACGCCTTATATGTGCTTTGGTGGCAGTTTACGCATTTTATTTAGTCTTAATTTAAGTAGTGTCTTATATTATGGGGGCCTGTATAGTAGCTATATCATACTTATACTGCGCATATAGATTAAGTATATCCCTATTATACGCAGCGGTAGCATCGTTTTAGGCGTAGTCTATAGTTATAAAGCCTTGCGTTGTATATAAGGCTATTTATAATTATTCCTTTTTAGATAAGGAGTTTTTGCATTCCTAGTATATATATGCTGACGATAAGGGAGCTATATATTTAACTGGCGTTTTCCTAGCAAATCTCTAGCGACCCTTATATCCTCTTATTATTCTTATTATTTACTTAGTTTATATTTTCCTATTAAAGCTATTAGATTTAGGTAATCTTAAGGCCTAGTATAAGGCGTTCTATATATTTTACTATCTCTTATATAGTTACTATATTGTCCGCCTAGCGTCCCTTTTCTACCCTAAGGCTTATAGGAACCGCTAGGACTTTAACTAGGTAGTCTTTATAGAGCACTTTTATGCTAATATATTCTCCTAGCCTATCCCCTACCCTTACGGCTTATTCCTTTGCCTATTAGTCCTTTAAGGTAACTTTAATATCTCCACTCCTAAGGTATTGGACTATAACTGCGTTATAGACCTCTTTATAAATCTTTATAAGGACTTCTATTTCTAATTATCCCCTAAGCCCCTTTACTTTTTCTATATTTAGTTATATTATAATTATATACCCAGTTATTATCTTAAGGGGGGTAGGTTCCCTATACTATAAAAGCGTAGTTATAGCGGCCTAGGTACAGTTTACCGGTAAGGGGGGTTTTTATTTATTTTTAATTTTACTTAGCCGTTAGAGGATTTAATTAAGGGTTTACTAGAGGGGCGCCTAAGGTTCGCTAGACTAGCGGAGCCATTCTGCTAGCTATATTAGTTTATTATAGCTAATAGTTACTCCCCTATAATTCTAGATACTAGACGCGTCTAGTAGGCTTTATATTTTATTAGATGCCTTCTTAATAGAGGTATTTCCGCTTTATAGTGTGGTATTTACCCGTCTTTATTATAGAGGGCCGTTATTAGGCGTAGATCTGGTAGTTACGCGCGAGTACGAGCCACCGTCGGTTGACGTGTGCCTCCCCTACGATGTATGCATCTTAGGGGGATTCTCTAGGTGTTTTTCAGGGTTCTTTTTGGTTGGTTTTGGTCTTTTTAGGCTAGGTGCAGCAAGAGCTCCTCTCTACTTAACCTATATAGCTAGTATTTAAAACTATATTATATACTTAATTACTAAGGTTTATTATATTAGGTTTTAGAACTTTTATTTTACTATAGTTGTTATTTCTAGGTCTGTAAATATTTATATAAATTAGTTTATAAATCCATTCTAGCTTAAAAAATATATACTTAAATTTTAGGTTAGTAGTTATATCTTTATACTCTTATATCTTAATAAGGTAAGGTTTAAACTACTTAAGTACTCTTCCTATTAGGAATAGTCCCGCGTAAACTACTTAGTCTATTAGCGTAGCGAGCTTTATATCTTTCTATATTACTTTAAAACGTATTTATACTAAAAACCCCTTAAATTTTAACTTTTCTTCTAAAAATCGTTTAACTGATAATAACTTAACCTTTACTGCTCTAATTCCATTAATTTATTTTTTAAGTATTTAATTATTATCTATTAATTCGTTAACCATTTCTTATAATTAACCTACCGTAATAAGCTGTAAGTTAGTATCCCCGCTTATTTCTAAAGTAGTTACTATTATTAACGGCGTTATAACTAGTGCTTTTAGTAGTATATTGCTTAACTTATTAATACTATAACTAAGTAGTAAATATATAATAAAGCCTTATAGAAGATACTACGGTGGACTTATTATTAGGCTAGGTATATAGGTAATAAATAAGTTAACAACGTTAATATAATTAGCTATATAACTTAGCTACCTCTTATTTTATTACTTAATTAATTCTAGCGCCTTTTATACTATCTTAACTAATCTATTTATATCTCTTTTTAGTAGTTTTACTACTACTAATATAAGGTCTATAATACTATTCCCCTCCTTTATCTTTATTCTTAAAAATATTTCCTATCTTTAAGTTATCTATTAAAGGTATAGCATTTCTATCTTTAATTTAATAACCTTTATTATTTCTAATACCTTTTATTAGATCTTTTATATTTAACTATTATAATTAGCTAATAACTGTAATTCTTTTATTTAATAATACTAAACCTTAATAAAGGCTAGAGATAGTTTACTCTATAGTTTTTTAGCCGCTTTTAATATATACGACCCTATAAGAAATTAGATAAGGCACTAAATAAGTATAAAGAATATTAAAACGTGTATATTTAGCGTTGGAGATAGATTAAATATTATAAGATAACCGCATATTTGCTTATATATACTTAGTATATAAAGAATATTAGCAACTAAATAGAGAAGCTCTATATAAGGCTCTATACGAGGTTCTGCTCGAAGCTCTATTAAAGCTCTGCTCATAGCTCTGCACGAGGCTCTGTGCAAAACTTTATACTTAAGAAAGCTGGCCTACAGCGCGATAGAGGTATATGATTTGCGAAGCAGATCCATACCTGCTCTTATGTATAAATAAAAATAATTAATTACTATAAACTAGAAGTATTAGCTAAAAGCAACAGCGAAGCATTACTACGGCCGTTAGGTATTTTCTTGCCGATTTGTCTCTTGGCCCTGCTCTTCTACCCTCGGCGTCGTTGTACTAGGGGTCGTTCTCGTCGGGCTCAAACTCTCGCTGCCCCTCGCTCCCCCCGCAGCGGTAGTAATGTCCATGTTCTCATCTACATCCCCTGGACTCAGAACCCTGGGGCTCATAGCCATTGGACTCATGCTCCCGCTCCCCCTCGCTCGTGTTATACGTGGCCTCGCCTGGCCTTCCGTCACTGGTGTCACTTGCCCGGGACTTTCTGCTCCTGGCGTCATGGCACCAGGTGTCATGGCTGAAGGAGACATGCTGCCGCTCGCACGTGCTCGCCGCACCACGGGCTCGAAATGTTGCCCCTCAACGATGAAGCCGCTGTCATCGCCATGTAATTCATGCACGGGTGGATCGCCTAGGCTTTGCTCGGCTTCTCCTCTAGCTTCTCTCCTCCTTCTGCTAAGATTCACGTCGAAATATTCATGCACACTGCTTCTCTGCCCCGGGCTCGTTGATGAAGGCTGGGATTCCAGTTCCGGTACCTCTGGCGGGCTTTCGAGTTCTTGCAACGGAATCTCTAGAATAGGGGCCGGTGGGAACTTCTCAGTGCCAGTGACTGGGTCCCAATAACCTCCGTTGGACGAAAAGCGTGGCGGTGGTGAGCCCGGCGGGTTAGAGGCAAGTTCACTAATTCGCCGTTCCTTGACTTGTTCACCAGCGGTTAGAGTATCGATCGCGTATTTCTTTAGGAGCTCATTTTGCTTTTGCTTGTGTCGCCAGACGAAGTAGCAGATAATGCCGATAATGAGAAGAATGGCTACGGCAGCGCCGATCGCTATGCCCGCTATTACGCCGGCGCCTAGGCTAGAAGGTTTTTTGGGCAATGGTGTAGATGAGCCGGAAGGCTGAGGCGACGGAAAGGCATTGGAGTATATTGGCACGAGGTGAGAACTTGGCATCGGATTAGAAAAGGTGGCAGGAGCCACTGTGAAAGTGAAATTTTCGTAGTTAACGATAAGGTAAGTCTCTTGGAGGAAAGCACGACCAAGGATGTAAGGGCCCGGTGAGCGCTTGATGGGAAAGTAGCGTCGTGAGCTGTTAGTGAATATGGGAAAACCCATCTGGAGATCGAACGCGGCGTAGGGTAATACGATGGAGGTTGCGTCTGAGCCGGAAGCAGCGGTAGCTCCAATTGTGAAAGAGACAGTGGCATTTTGTTGCTGATTGTGCGCGTGCGAAGTGTCGTTGACCAGATATAACTCGGTGTCGTTATCCCAGGTAAGCTGGAATCTGTCCGCGAATTTATCGCATACGGATTGCGGAAGCCATAGATAAGGAAGCGTTGAGTCAATCAATGCTAGAAATCCGGACGAGGTCATTGAGTATTGATTCGAGTCAACGCTAGGCTCTGGTATGACCAGAATTGATTGCACGCCAGCAATAAGGGAGCTATTGCTATTGCCAGGCATTGGTATAGTTATGCCAGTCCTACATCGTGACTGATCGTAGCCACCAAAGACGAGATTCCCTGGAACACCACTGTTTCGATATTGAGCGCCGGCTGTATATCCATAGGACAAACTCGGGATCAAACTGTTGCCGCTGTAATCAGCCAAAAATGTGGAGTATGGTTTATTTGCGAGAGTGAAGGCAGTATCTGAGAGGCCGAAGCTGCCCATGAAGAAATCTTCCGTGTTTATGCCAGCCACTAATATTGACCCAAACTGTGGGCTAAATTTCGAATCAATGCCTAGGCCTACCGTGGTAAGACCGTACGAGCCGTTCGGGTTACTCTCAGGCGTATACTGTAGATCTTGGAGAATGGGCGGCTGTTGAAGACTGTAGAGTCCAAGTTGGGTCCAATTCTGGGTTTTCTGGGAATCAAAGCCTAGGCTCTGTTTGCTGTCGAAGATTTGGACTCCGCGATGCTCTGCACAAGTGCTTTGGTCAGGCTCAGTGCACCAGGAAGCTTCCAGCGGTATCCAGACCATCTGGCCACTAGTGGAGATGTGAACCTTGAAGTTTTGGCCGGTTGTCCCAGCATCACTACCGTTTGACCCATTGTCGCCGATGTTGATTACGAAAGTAGACCACGACCCATCGTTTCCATCGAACGTTCCGCTGGGCGGAAAGAGGTAGGGCGCTGGGATAGTCGTGTTTTCGGCCCGCCTGTTCAGCGCCATGGTGGGCAGATTGTCATCGCGGGCGCTCAAGGAAAGTGAGGTGCGCAGCCTGATGTAATTAGTCATTGCTTTGGGAGAGATGGAACGTCTCAGGCTAGCTGTCAAGGACATGGCGAATGGAGGAAACGTACTTTTCGAAGAGCTGTGCGGCAGCCTGAGGTTACAGCTGTATTCGGGCTTGACGGAAGACTTGCGAGACCTTTCAATGACTAGTCGGTAGGAAGCTCGGCACTGGAAGCTACGAAGCCTGCAACAGAAGATGACATGTGCGGAACAGCGGTATAAGGTGGAGTTAGGCTGAAGATTGATTTCAGAAGAGGAAAGTTGAACATGCGACAGAGGTGAAAGGATACATGCATAAATGACGATCGTAGATTATAACGAGGCAGAGCACAAGAGACGAGGAAGAGATGAGAGCAGCTTGGACGATGTGGTGCCATGCATAGTCCAGAACCAGCGATCACATGGGCTAAATGCCGAAGCCGATAGGAATTATTGGCTAACAAAATTACATTAGATGCATCGCTGAGTACTAGCAGCGTGATGGTGGTGGCAGGGCCTGAGATGGCTGCAGGTGGGGTGTGGGGGACTGCAGATGGGGCCAATGGCAACGGCGTTGGCCAACGACAGGCTCGTCCTATTACAAGGGGGCAACCTGAGCAGGTCACTCGCCCTCCCTGCAAGCTTTGATGACATTATAGTAATATCCTGGGAAAATAGTAAGTACACGGCTATAATGCCACCAGAACTTGCGAGTGGCCCGCTCAGGTTGCCCCCTTGTACGATCAAGCGAACCGGGCCGCCTTCCTATCTGCAAGGCTGAAGGATTCTTCCCGCGGCCGGTTCTGCTATTCGTGCGAATTGCTGGTTACCCAACCTGCCCAACCTGACTGGGCCCGTCGCAGGGTCCAGAGCCTTGGCCCCAATCTATTTTAATCTGCGATTCCAGGCCCAGTCCGCGCTGCTAGTCGGCTTCCGGCGATTGACCAGCTGAAAGCTTAACCCTCAACACCCCAGCGCAGGCCGTGCAGCCCACCGACCGCTCCCAACGCCAAGCAAGCGGGGTCGTTTTCTACATCGGGCGCCGCTAGTCGCCTGCTAGCTAGCCTCTCGCCTGTCTTTTGCACAAGTTATAGCCTGCCCCAATACGACATTGATTGAAATGGCACACTGGGGCTTTACTGGCGCAGGCACTTGCCTTCAGCCTTCGCAGGCTCTTGCTGCGGTGCACCTGTTCAAATACTCTGGCCCTGCTGCCCCAACATGCGTGCCAGAAGCCCCACAGATTCCCATCGTTTAGTAAGTCATCTCTTGCATCATGTTGTCCGCTCTTCAGCCTTGCGCTTTCTAGGCACTGCTAAAATCCCCGAGTCGCTACCGTTCATTTTATGCTTTTCACGCGGTGTAACGGCAAGGATAAACGCCTGCTCAGCATTGGCGGCTGGCCCGCTTAGATCCATTCTTGGTCTTGATCTTGTGTCACGTGTAACGCTCTCGTGCATCCCTTCTTGTGCGATTCATCCTTCTCTAGAATGCTTGACGTTGTGCCCCTCGGCGTACATTTCGCATTCGTCTCATGCTGTCTGCTAGGAAATGGTCTATTGGTGTTGCTTGAATAATGCCTTGAACTTTCCTCGAGAACTTGTCTGAACGTCGTGCACAATCGTCTCAGGACTTTTTTGCTGCGTTCGAGAGCCCATCGCTGACGAGCATGACACGCAGATCTAAGCCCGTTCGGCCGCTCGTTCAGCCTACATAGGCATTCGCCCGTTCAAAATGCGTTACATCCTCTCTGTAGTTGCATTCGTTGGTGGGGTTGCTTGTCAGAACGGAACCTTGCAAAGTCTTGTCGGCAAGAAAACAAGCCCTTCGACGTGGGGTCCTTCATCAACCTCGCCTCCCGAAGAATCCTATAGCTGCGCGGCCCAAACAATTTATGATACTGTCACGTGCTATGAGACAACCACTTCCACAGAGACTTGTTTCGCAACAGTCACTTCCACTACAACTGATTACCTGTGGAATACCACAACGACTACGTGCTTCGAGACTATCACTGAGTGGAATACGACTACAGACTACAGAACTAGCTGGTATACTACAGTATCTACCGAAACTGACATCTACTGGAAAACAACTATTTCGACCGAGATTGATACGGCATGGTACACTACAGAACGGAATATCACCCGCATTACCGAGGTACCAGTCCCTACGACCGTCGACATCACTCGCACATCGATAGAGACGGATTTCGTCACTCGAATCTCTCTCAGCTTGATAACTCTTACCACAACATTTACGCAGAACTTTACATTCACAACCACGGCGTCAGGGTCAGTTATCACTGTTACTTCACCCTCATTAATCACTACTACAACTACATCCACTTTGACAAGCCTCGTTACTGTACCTACGACCAAGGTCATCACAACTCCCGGACCAACCTCTCTTATCACTCAGACTTTCGCTAGCCTTGTAACCCTAACGACTACAACTACACGAGATGTTACCTTCACAACAACGGTTTCGGGGTCAGTGATCACGGTCACCACGGCTACTTCTGTCCCCACGACTATAGTGTTGACCGTGACTAGCCTGGTCACTACTCCTGGACCGACTCAAACTCGTCTGATTCCATCTCCAGTTACCGAGCTGGTCACAATTACAACCCCGGTAACGAGCGTTATAACAACTCCAGGACCTACCTCCTTTATCACTCAGACTTTCGTTAGCCTTGTAACCTTGACGACCACAACCACGCGAGATGTTACCTTCACAACAACGGTTTCGGGGTCAGTGATTACGGTCACCACGACTACTTCTGTCCCCACGACTATAGTGTCGACCGTGACTAGCCTGGTCACTACTCCTGGACCAACTCAAACTCGTGTGATTCCATCTCCAGTTACCGAGCTGGTCACAATTACAACTCCAGGACCTGCCTCCTTTATCACTCAGACTTTCGTTAGCCTTGTAACCTTGACGACCACAACCACGCGAGATGTTACCTTCACAACAACGNTTTCGGGGTCAGTGATNACGGTCACCACGNCTACTTCTGTCCCCACGACTATAGTGTCGACCGTGACTAGCCTGGTCACTACTCCTGGACCAACTCAAACTCGTGTGATTCCATCTCCAGTTACCGAGCTAGTCACAATTACAACTCCGGTAACGAGCGTTATAACGACTCCAGGACCTACCTCCTTTATCACTCAGATCAGCCTTGTTACGATCACAGTAACTCAAACTCTGCCTGCGTCAACTTTATCCTTTACGACGACAGTTACACAGTCTGGAACAACTCAAACTATCATAAGCACTTCGGTTGTACCACCTAGCACTAGCACTTTCTTGTCAACCATCACGTCAACTATAACGGTCCTATCGATCCAGCCTACCCAGGTTACAGTTGTGTCCATCGAAACGACTCCTGTTACTGTTGTGTCAACTGAGACATTGCCACCCTCGCTTTTGTGTGGTAGTGCTTGCCAGCTTGACGTAACAGGTACCATTGTTACATTCCCAGGCCAGATTACAACTGTTACACAGCACATTCCTGCCACTAGCGTCGATGTCTACGTCATTAGTCATCCAGGTGATGGAAATAGTACAAGTACTTCCACTACCATTCTTACCACAGTACCGCCCGCGGCACCGGTTACATGGGTATACGAGGGAGTAACTCTGTACGTTCATACCTTCCTATTGCTCAAGTTTAGCTAATAGTACTAGGACATATCCAACTACCTACGTAGCCTACGAAGGTTTCAACCACATTTTCGCCGTGCCATCCGGTAGTGAATGCGTTGCCACCACTGAGGAGGTCCGCTTACCTTCACCAACGAATCATTCTCCATTAATCTTCCCTCAAGCCAGCATCACTATACCGGGACTCCCACCTGTCGCTCTGATAAGCTACTTGGATACACTCCCCACTGTGACTGAACAGTTGTCCGGAACGATTGCATCTTACTGTGACCCAATTGTCGGAGGTACTGTGACACCAAAGACTGTAAACCAAAATGATAACCAGCCCACAACGGTTTCACTGCTAGACGGAAACTCGGCTACGACCTCAACGCGTTTCATCGTAGCAGCCATTGATACAGCCCCCCCGCCGTCCTCAGGTGCGCCGCCGGTACAACAGACGTCCAGCCCACCCCTCCCTAGTAATACTGGAGTTGCGCCTGCTAGCAGCTCTGCTGCGCCACGGCCAAGCTCCGTCCCGCCCGTGAGCAATAATCCTCCGCCTGCTTCATCCGCTCCAGGTAGCAGTATTGCACCAAGCATAGCTCCTGCAAGCAGTGCTGCTGCTTCAAATCTTCAGAGTCCGTCTCTTGGGCCGGCACAGAGCTCAACTACTGTTGGAACAGGAACGTCCTCGCCGCCACCGACGCCAGCATCTAGTTCAGCTTTACCGTCGCAGGTCACGGTTGCTGCTGCACACCAACGTGCGAATATGCAATACGTCGGCCTGGAACATTGGCTCATCGGAGCGGCTGGGATTGGGCTCGGATGGTTGTGAATTTTTTGATAATGCTTTTGGGTTCAGAAGCATGCGAGAATGGTGTTTTGATGGTAATGTTTGATGTGTAAGTGTAATGGACTTTACGTAATCTGATCGGACGAATGCTAAAGGAGGAGTGATAATAATACGATGTACATGACGCTCTTTTGATAGTATGATTGTAAAACTGGAAGATATTAGAATGAGATTTTAACAGGTTGAATTTGCCTTACTGCAGTTAGTTGTACCGCTCTCCAATCGTGTCGATGCAAATAGCCTGCAATTGCTACTTACTACTCCCCTTTTTAAGTAGGAAGTAGAGCCAATCCAAGCCTGCTAAAACATATTTAGGTGTAAACAAGTCAAATGCACGTGATATTCTAACCTGAAGTGGAAGGATTTAAGTTTAAGTAGGGGGTGTACGCGTAGAACTTAGGGAGTGTATACGCAGTAATTAGGGGTGTACGCGCAGTAATTAGGGGGGTGTGCGACAAGCATGCTCTAGGTCTATTAGGTATACGCTTTTCCTCACTAAAATATACCTTTTTATACCACCTATAACTTAATAACCTTTCAATAGAATTCTCTAAGAATTTAAATACAGCTTATTAAATACTATACAGCTCTGTGCATGGCTACAGTGATGTGCACGACCAGCTTCCACCCCCGTTGGCGAGCGCTCCAAAATTTTAAATTCGGTACTCGCATCCAATCTCTCCTGGTTGCCACCAACTGTACATAGTAATTATAATGAAGCCGTATGCTTGGCTGTAAGAACCTTACTTCGGCAGTGTCGTGATCTCTGCTAATGTCGTGAGGTTTCCACCCGTACGATATTGCCAAATTTCATCTGCAATTGCAGAGACAGCGTTGTATTCGCGTTTTGGCAGAGGCATAAGCAGAAAAGAGAGAAAGAGGAAGCGTACCTCAAGCAAGTTCTAAATTTAATTCTCCTGGCTAACCAGAATAATTCTCCAGGGCAACCTTTACAGTCTCCAGCAAAGTAACCTGTCGATTGGTAGTCCGTGCACCGATTGTAAGAAAAGAATGAGGACTCTGTCTATTGAATGTGGCTCTAAGAGCCTCTATATATACATAAGAAAGGTGTAGGAAATGAGAATGAGAAGGGGGAGGGGGGTGGCAATGGAAACAAGGAGTAGGTGACCGAGTCAAGACGGGGTAGGTGACCGAGTCAATGACTGTCGGACAGACAAGTCACTCATAAGAACTCTGTCGATTGAAGCTGGCTCTAGAAGCTCTCTATATACATGAGGTAGGGGCAAAAGACTGACGACGACACTGACGACGATTTGGAACTATTACTCAATCGCCACCAGGTCGATATTGCCACTCAGTCGGTAATAGGTAATGAATAGGTAATAGAAAATAGATAGTAAGACATACGATGGCAAGAAACAGGGTGTGAGTCATAAGGCGGTACTTGACAGTGACCTCAACGTTCGACAATGACTGAGTCAATGACTGAGTCAATGGGAGGTAGCTGAGTCGATGACAAGACAACCTAATTCTGGTCGACACCCCCCCCAGCTGATTGACTAGTAGGTGATCAGCTGGATATACCTAAATAGGAAATATCCATGGTGTTAAACTAAATAGAAACCATCCGAAAACAAGAACTTGATAAGGAAATCGGGCAAATAGGTTAAACAGTATAATTAAATCTGACTATAATAGGGTCTTAATATTAATCAGATTTAGTTATTAAATAAAGCTCTTATACTTCTATCTTAATAGGGCCTTTATAAGACCGTTAGCCGCTATATTAGTAGTAGGAGCCTACTTAATTATAATCGAGCCTTTCCGAACCTCTTAATAAAGCTTCGTATTTAATTGGGGTCCGTTCTTAGCAAGTAGTTAAATTATCTATTAGTTATTATAGCTAATTATATACTCCTTATTTATATAAAGTCGCATATCTTAAAAGAAGCGCTACTACTAAATTAATTCAGTAGCCGCATTTAATAGAGCCTTAAGCTTAGTTTTAGTGCTTAATTTTATAATAGTCTTCTATTTAGTAGAGCGTTAGTTAATTAGGTATATAAATAAATAAGAAGTTAATAATATAAATATAACTAGTATAGTGATTGCCTAATAGGTTAACTCTAATTATATTTTAGGATTTACTATAAAGAAATAAACTATCTAGGTAGGGACTATGGTCCTTTAAATATATAATACTACGCCTAATAAATGTACTAAGTATATCGGTATATTAGTACGTTAGTACGTCCCTTATGTTCTTATATTCCTACGTTTCTATATTTCTACATTCCTATATCCTAAACTTATAACGTAACTAGCTACGTAATTTGGCTACCTCTTATCCTATAGCTTAATCGGTTCCAGTGCCTCCTATACTATCTTAACTAACCTATTTATATCTCTTCTTAGTAGTTATACTATTGCTAATATAAGGTCTGTAACACTAGTGCTCCTATAAAGCTAGAAGAGATAGGCTTAATTACTTAAACAAAATTATCGTATGGCCTAAATCCTTATACGTCTAGTATCTCTAATTACTTAGTAAGCTTATAGATGTTCCGCTAGCTATTTAACCATTTTTTAATGCTCTGCTTTTTATTATAGGCTTTTAGAGCCGTATATTAGCGACTTAGTTAATCGAGGCATAAGCACGGCAAGAGGGACGCGTAAGCCTATATAATTAGTAGTCTATAAACGAGGATCTAAAGCTAAAGAAAGGAAAGGAGATAGAGGGCGATGCTGCTTAACGTTATATTTAATCCTCTAGTTACGTAATGACAACTGTCTGGAACTATATAAGACTGTCTATAACTATCTATAACTATCCGCCATAATCTACCAATATTTATTAGCTATAATCTACCAGTTTCTACTAGTTTCCACTAATTTCTACTAACGCCGTAATATTACCCCCCCCCTTAGGCTTTATACGTCCGTATTATATCTATAGGGTATTCTTATCTTTATACTTAATAGGCAGCTTATTATCTTTGCTATTCTAGCACTCTATTTACTTGTTAAGGTACTTTAGGGGTCTATATTTATTAGGGTAATAACTATAGAACCCCTAAAGCTTATAGGGACTACCTATAAAGTTCTATATAGAGTACTAAGTAGGGTCTAGGTTGTACCCTTTCTAACTAATATAATATTTTAACGTTCCTCTTATAAGCTTATAGGCCAGTATTTCTTTAATTTCCTATTTATTATTGCTATTAACTTAAATCGATAGGGGAAGTTTATTCTTTTATCTAGGTAATAGGTTATTTACGGCTTTCCGTAGTTTATCTGGAGAGAAATTAAGGTAAACTTTAATTAATTCTAGGAGCTTTACTTTATATATATTGCCTATCTTTTTAAGAACCTTATATGGTCCTGCCATCTAATAGTCTAGCTTATGGCTAAGTCGTTCCATTTTTTGGTTCTTTATTATAACCTAGACTATATCTTCTATAGCAAAGTCAGGCTCTCGCCTATACTTATTTGCCTATTATTATATTAATTTTTAGGCCTTTTTTAAATTTGCATAGGCTACCGTCTAGGCTTCTTCTAAGCGCTTAGCGTACTGCCGTGCTTCCTTATAAAATAGTTTTTTGTATATAGTTTAGGGTCCTTCTAGTCTTTCCCAGTTAAAGCTTATATAGGGTAAGTAACCCATTTCTAGTTAAATAGAGGCAAATCCTATGGAGTTATGGGGTAGGGTCGCGTAGGTATAGTCTATTAGGGGTAGCAGTTTAGCCTAGTTATCTTAAAAGTAGTTAATAAAGGGCTGAAGTCTCTAATCTAAGTATTAATTTATGATTTCCGTCTAACTATCTATCTAGGGGTGGTATACGGTAAAAAGCTTTAGTTTAATGCCTAAGATTTAGGTAAACTTATTCTGGAAAGCTAATATATATTGCGGCCCGTAATTAAATATAATAGTATCTAGTAGTCTATAGATTTAGTAGATGTAGTGGATATATAGTTAGGCCGCTTCTTTGGCATTAATATTCTTATAATATAGGATTAAGAATAGGCGCTTGCTAAAGCGGTTAACTAGAATTATAACTATATTATATCTATTACGGTCTATAGGTAGCTTATAAAAGTCTATAAAGATATATTATTAGGGGCGTTTTAATATTAGGAGTGGTTTTAATAGTCCCAGAGTCTTATCTCGTAGGATTGTAGATTTATAGCAGCTATTGTAGTTCTATACATAACGGTTAATATCTATAACTATTCCGGGCTAGTAGTAGCGGTTACTAATAATTTTATAGGTTTTATTTTTTCTAGGGTGGGCTGTAGAGACCTAGGTATAAGCTTTAGCAATAAGCTGGGTCTATAAATTTTATTCCTTAGCTACTACTAATTATTCCTAGTGCTTAAGTAGTCTATTTTTAAGGGACTATAGGCTAGTAACATTCTTTACCTTTTTATAGTACTCCTATAAAGAGGGGGTCGTTTAGTTAGCCTATAGTAGTTTATTAATAAGGTTAAGTTTAAAGGAGTTAATAGGGTATATCTTAGCGCCTAAGGAATCCGTACTTAGTTCTACCCGTATTTAGGGGTTAAGGTATTCTAGTTATAGTAATATCTAAGTCTATAATAAGATCTTCACAGCCGTCTAGTTATTTAGGTCTTACTTACGCCTTATAAGAGCGTCCGCACGGGTTATAGCGCCTAGTCTATATATAATTAAAAAGTTAAACTAAAATAGAGTATCCGCCTAATATGCCTAATAGGCTATAAGGGCCTTAGTTATTATAAAGTATTCTAGGGCCTTATAATCTAAAACTACCTTAATTAGCTTAGGGGTCCCCTCTAGCTGTATACGCTAGTGCTAAAAGCTAGAGATAATAGCCAGCATTTCTTTATTATAGATGTGGTAGTTTAGCTTAGCATTTATTATAGTCTTTAAATAGTATGTAATAGGGTACCATTCTCCGTCCAGTTACTTCTAGAAAAAAATACTAGCTATTACGCCGTCTAACGTCAGGAAAACGGGGGGTGGCGTACGAAATTTAGTTTCGCTAAAAGTGTTTTTGGGGCCCGGGGCTAGCTCTCCGCTATATTAGCTGACCCCCTAGAGCTCTACGCTAGCTTTCCGCCATATTAGCTGACCCCCTAGAGCTCTACGCCAGCTTTCTGCCATATTAGCTAGGCCCTAGAGCTATACGCTAGCATTATGCTAGCTTATGGCTATAAAATAAATATTATTACTATTATTGCGTTTATTGCTATTAGGGTATTAAAATCCTAAAGGCCTCCTAGTAGGCTCCTAGCAGGCTTTCTAGCAGGCTCCTAGTAGGACTTTAATTTTCCTGGTTATCTTAATCGTCCTAACAGCGACCTACAGTGCTATTGGGTCCCCACTATATTCCCGGCAGCCTTTACGTGTCTTTGTATACCCCTTATACACCACCTCGTTAATTCCGGTTGTTAGCGCCTTACTAGTGACGCCTCTTGGGCGGAAATCCTTATATAGATTAGTATGAGTTTCCCCGTCTTAGCAGCGAGCTTTAAAAGACCTTAATATTAAAAATTTATAAAGCTTTTTAAAACTAATGATTGTATGGTAGACTGTCTATATATAAATATTTCTGAAGTCATAGTAGCCAAATGAGTATTAAAATTAACGCTTAGCAATTAAATGACTGTCTAAATGTCTCCTTTAAGCTCTTGATCGTCCTCTAAGCTCCTAATCGTCCTCTAAGATCCTAATCGTCCTCTAAGCTTTCTACTGTCCTCTACCACTTGGTAGGTCCCCCTTCTGCTTTAATTACTGCCTAAAGGCGTGCAGGTATAGAAGTAACCAGTTCCTTAAAGTAGCAGGCCTCCAGATTCTCCTATTCAGATTTAATGGCTGCTTGTATTACTTCTTTTATTAATGGGCGAGGCTTCCGCTTAGCTAATTAAGTCTTTATTAAATTCCAAACGGCCTTAATTGGGTTAAGATCTGGGCTGTTTGCTGGCCACTAAAGTAACTTAATATCGTCTTCCTGGAACTTAGCCATGGTAATACGAGCTTTATAATAGGGAGCTCTATCCATTTATATAATTGTTAGGGTACTTCTAAATTCGTAATTAGGGAAATATACGCTATACTTAGCGTTATAGAAGTCGTAGAATTCTTTAAGCTTTAGATAGATGTGATCTAGGAAGCCCTGCGCCGTAATATTGCCCCATTCTTCCTTGTTCCAAAATAGTAGAGGCCCTTTTTCTACACCGTAGAATGCAGCCTATACCATCGTATGAGGTATATTAGTGAACTTAGGACAGAGGCAGTTAGGATAATATTGTTTACTAGGTCTTCTAATAACATAGAGCCGCTAGTGCCCACCACGATGCATAGCTGCCTTATCTATCTATATAACTCTCCACCAATCCTCTTTTTGGAAGTGACGGTAAGCTAATATAAATGCCAACCGGGCGCGATAGTAAGCTGTAGTAAGCTAGGGCTTTACATAAGCAACGCAGCGTTAAAAGCCCTCCTTCTTAAGATATTGGGCGACTGTAGAGTCGGAACAAGGGACTCCTACATAGAAGGAAAGCTCTAAGTAGGTAAAGCGACGCGCCTAAGTATTTAACTCTAGGAAATTAACTAGTTAACGCTAAATTGGCGAGCCGTATGTAAGAGCATTTTAATAGCCACCACGTATTGGGGTCTGCGCTTTATTAACAATGTAGTAAACAGTAGAATATAGTTGCTTAACTAATGCAGCAATGCAAGAGATAGGTTCTTAAAGATAGCGATAGAGGCCTTTAATTGTGCATCTTAGGGAGTAAGGAACAAGCGCTTAAGCGTTGCTTTCCTAAAGCTGTCGGCGACGTTAAATACGTTCTGCAGCTCGCTCCTCCCGCTCCTATTCCTTACGTCTCTCCCGTCTATTAAGACGGGCAATTGCTCGGCGAATGCGACGGTTGGGGGTAGTAGGCGTTAGAGTAGAAGAACTAGATACAGTAGAGCGAATAGAGGGAGTATTCAGCACAGTTATATTACTAGGTAAGGAAGGAGTAAATAAGCTAAAGAAGCTTCTAAAGCTAGGA
The DNA here is from genome assembly GCF_001692895.1 of Cenococcum geophilum 1.58. Lineage (NCBI taxonomy): Eukaryota > Fungi > Ascomycota > Dothideomycetes > Gloniales > Gloniaceae > Cenococcum > Cenococcum geophilum. The sequence goes on along the minus strand of NW_027137579.1, from coordinate 1,859,863 downwards.
AGGCGTAGTGGAGCTTTAGGATTAGGTAAAGTAGGTTCTGGAGTTCCTTTTGTACGGGAAGGATCGTACCTAGAAGATGGTATGGTGGATACCTTTAAGGATAGAATCTAAAAGATTTTAGTTAGGACTTATTGTAGGAATATGCAAATTTAGTATAAAAAGTGGTAAGGATGGTATTACCTTATAACAGGCGCAGATAAACATCTTTATACTTAAATCTGCAGAGCCATCTAAAGTCCCTTACGATCGCGCTAAGACTTAGTATTCACCCAAACTTAGAAACCTTATCTGTGACCACCGCCATTAATATCCGTTTTAATAGCGTAATTAATACATCTAAGGGCCTATTTCTAACTTCTGTAAAGTCACCCAGGATAAAAGCAAGCCATTTTTGAACTGATTACCGCCGGAAAGGTTATTCGGACGTAAGAGCTGGCAATTGTCGTGATAGAGGCTTAAGGAAGGCCGTAATAGAGGAGGAAGGTCGTGATAGAGGCTTAAGGAAGGTCGTAATAGAGGCTTAAGGAAGTTAAGGATTGTTATAAATAACGCGTCGGCGGCTTAGAAGAGGGGTAGGAAACTAGAAAACGTGTTATTAGTAGACTTCCTGAGTTAGGTTCCTTACCGCGTGGAGCTTACTAATATACCTAATCACGATGCGGCTGGCAGAGGCGTCGAAAAGCTTCAAATTTGACTGTCAGGTGAGGTTGTTCGGCAGTCTCTTTCTGATATTCAGCTGCCAAGCCGGATAGACTGAATTCGTGTTAGTTGGTGGCTTAATCAAAAGCGCTAACAACCGGAATTGACGAGGTGGTGTACACCTAAATACCACTTATTTTTTTTTACCCTTCCTTCCATCCTCTCTACCTAGGGAGGCACTACAATGGCAGCTAGTAGATGACTGTGGCTAGAACCAGACGACCGTCGCCAGAACTAGATGACTGTTATTAGGACGACCGTCATTAGGACCAGACGACCGTCGTTAGGACCAGACAACCGTCGTCAGGACCACCGTCGCCAGAACCAGACGACCGTTGCCAGAACCAGACGACCGTCGCCAGAATTAGACAACCGTTGTCAGGACCACCGTCGCCAGAACCAGACGACCGTCGCCAGAATTAGACGACCGTCGCCAGAACTAGACGACCGTCATCAGGACGGACGTCATCAGGACCAGACGACCGTCGCCAGAACTAGACGACCGTCGTCAGGACCAGACAACCGTCGTCAGGACCAGACGACCGTCGCCAGAACCAGACGACCGTCGCCAGAATTAGACGACCGTCGCCAGAAACTAGACGACCGTCGCCAGAACTAGACGACCGTCGTCAGGACCAGACAACCGTCGTCAGGACCAGACGACCGTCGCCAGAACCAGACGACCCGTCGCCAGAATTAGACGACCGTCGCCAGAACTAGACGACCGTCGCCAGAACTAGACGGACCGTCATCAGAACCAGACGACCGTCGCCAGAACTAGACGACGATCGTTCGAAACAACCAGTTCAGCAACACCACGAACGACTTAATCGATCGATCGAATCGAACCAGAGCCTCGATATCAAGCCCGCTACCGAATCAAATTGAATTAGGATACCATGAGACAGATATAGACGGTAGGCCACAGACAGGTAGGCATAATACAGGTAGGCATAGATAGGTATAGGCAGGCAGGTAGGCAGGCAGGTAGGCAGGCAGGTAGGCCAGGCAGGTAGGCAGGCCAGGTAGGCAGGTAGGTAGGTAGGCAGGTAAGGCAGGCAAGTAGGCAAAGCAGGTAGGTAGGCAGGCACACAGGTAGGCGGGTGCTAGGCCTAGTTAGGAAATCAGTACACGGCCGGTGGATCGTCAGGAATTATCGCCAATTGACGATTTGGAGCCTCTGCAAGAGGCTTCCCACTTATTTTAATTAATTGCTTAATAACCAAATTTTAAAATTTAAAACCTATTATTATTCCCATATAAATATTGCAGTTATAGAAAATATTTATAACTATTATAGTAAAAAGATATATTATAATTTTTAAAATTAATAATTATTAATATTACTAATATTTGCTATATTGCTAATATTGCTAATGTTGCTAATGTTGCCTAATGTTGCTAATGTTGCTAATGGGGCCCGGGGCGCGTAAAAAGTGTACATGAGCAGATCAGCGGATCCAGCTAAAATGACCCCGGCCAGCCCCGGGCCAGCCCCGGGCCAGCCCTGGCTAGCCCCTACTACTCTCCCGTTTTCCTGACGAAGGCATTAGTTTTTTAGTATTAAGGGCCGTTCTAGGTTTAAATGGGGTAAGTTAGGGAAGCCGATACTAGCCGTTTCTTAAGCTTATTTAAAGGCCTGCCTATATATAACGTTAAAGTAGAAGGGCTAGTCTTTTTAGTAAGGCGGTTAAGAGGCTAGGTTAATTCTACTATAGTTTTTAATAAAAGGTTATAGAAGTTATAAAAACCTAAAAATAATTGTACCCCCTTTACGGTCCGTGGGGGTGCCTACTAGTTAACTACAGCTGTCTTCTTTAGGTTAGTTTTAATTCCGTCTATACTAATAATAAAACCTAGGTACTTTATACGCTTAACACTAAACTCTAACTTCTTAATATTAACCTANAGGCTAGCCTCGCGGAGCCNTTATAGGACTTTATAGANNTNCTNNTNNTATTCTAGCTNNTTNTTAGAGTAGATTATAATATTATCTAAATAGGCTGTATAGAAGTCGTTAAGGTAGTTAAAAAGTATATCGTTTATATACTGCTAGTATATAGCTAGTCCGTTAGTTAGTCTAAAAGGAAGTACTTTATATTTATACGTTCCGTAATAGGTCTAAAATATAGTAAAATCTTTAAACCCGGGGTTTATTCTAATTCGGTAAAAGGCCTAGCGGATATTAAGCTTTATAAAGACCTTAGCTCTACTTATTTAGGCTANAGTCTTATTAAGTAGGGGTAGNGGATAGNGNTCCTTNNGGGTTATATTATTTAGCTTATAGTAGTTAATNNAGAANNAGAGTCCTCTATTTAGCTTTTTAATAAAGAGAATAGGTAAGGTAAAAGGGGCTTAGCTAGGCTTAATAAAGCCCTTATTTAGGTTATTAATAAGATACTACTTTATAGCCTATAATTTAGTAATAAACTGCTTATAAAGGGGGCTAAAGCTAAGGGTGTTTTCTTTACCCTACTTAATTTTAATCTTATAGTTATACGGTCGGTAAGGTGGAAGTATATTAAACACTACTTTGGAGAATATATCCTTAAATTTCTGGTGTTAATAAGGTAGCTTTTATTCTACTAGTTCCTTACTTATAAGCTTACTTTCTTATCTACTAAGCTTACTTCCCTTTTCCTTAATTATTTAATTAATTTCGTATAAGCTCGTTATAAAGGTGATAGTATTAGGCTAAACTAAGTTCTAGTAGAATCCTATAGCACTAATACAGCAGATATTAACTGGTGGGAGGTCTACTAGTTTCCTTATAGCCGTTTTCTAAACCGTATTTTGCGGTCTAGGGTTTATAATCTTTTTTAGCTTCTATTTTATCTTCCGTAAGTTATTCCTCTAATTTATTAGTTTAATATAATGTCTAACGTCCCTTACTATTCTTTATAGCTATATAGGGCCTAAGTTCTCTATAAGGGGCTTTTTTAGGTTACTACTAACTTTCTAGGTCTTTAATACGGGTGGCGTAATATAGGTAGTCTGGGGGCAATATAGTATACAAATCCGTTGCAAATTAAGCTATATATCTTTCTTAAAGGCCTAGTCCCTACGCATAGCATTAGCCTAGTAAATAGTATTAATCTAGGGCCGTATAAGGTTTTCTATTATAATACTAATTTCTTTTATAAAGGAAGGGGTTAGGGGTAAGGTTTTAGGCTAGATAAGCTATCTACTCTATACGTTAAGCTATAAACCTAAATAGGCTAGCTATTTTTGCCTTAAGATTATATTATAGCTACCTAGGTCTATAATAAGGAAGGGGATATTATACTACCTTTATTTATTAACACGGAGGTAAATTCGCAAAATAGTTATAATAGGTAGCCCCATCCGCCCGTTATACCTATAGATAGGAATTAGTTTAAGCAGTTCTTTAACAGGTATATTTAGAAAGTTAGGCAGCTTTATAGCATACTAGGTGTTTATTAAGGCAAAGGTATTTACTTTAGAGTTAGCTAAAGCAAAGGTTAAAACTTAGTATTTATTACGGAATAAAGTATAAGGGATAGTTAGCTTCTTCTACTAACTAGCCGACCTAGATTAATATCTAATATATTAATCCCTTTAACCCTTAGAGAGGAGTCTTTCTCTAGGGTTCCTCTTTTTCTAACTCCGTATTATTCTCCTGGATTAATAAAACCTTGTCCGCTTTTACGTTTATTAGGCAATCGTTTATATAGTAACCTTTCTATCCGTAAGAGAAGTAAGCTCCTTAATTACTAAGGGCCTATATATAGGGGTTGCTATACATAGGCCGAGCATTTACTAGACCTATAGTAGGACTGGCCGTATAGCTAGCTACTAAATTAGCGGCGGGCTATACGGGTAGTGCTATGGGGGTTGCTAATTATGCTAGGGCATTGCAGGCCGTTCTTATATTACTTATAGTCTGATTTAAAGGGTTTCTAGCTTTATACCGTTTGGCGCATGCCTTAATTTAATAAAGGCCTTAGTTAATAGCCAAGCACTAGTCTATAAGTTTCTTTAGCGTCTATATAGTAGTAAAAACTAGCAGTACGGCTCGCTAGAGGTCTAGGGTAAGCTTATTAAATAAGTCTAGTATTAAATCTTTCTAGGGAATTTAAGCCTAGCCGGCTAGGTGTAGAAAGCGGGTCTAAAAGGCTAAAAAGGTCTCTATCGTTTTTATATTTAGGCTTTTATAATTAAGTTAGGCGTTTTATACTTTAAAGGGGTCCTTATAAATAGAAGATAGGTAAATAATTATCTCTTCTTTAGAGAGGAAGGGCTCTATTAAGTCCTATACGTCCCTACCAGTACGGCTAAAGACGTAGGCCATTTTAGCTTAAGTAGTAGGGAAGTAGTCTATATTAACTTCGAGCTTATCTTATAATTAAAGCTTCTAATTATTAAATATAGGGTTAGTTCCGTCTATAAGTAATAGGGGGTCTGCAACCTTTATAGACCGCAATAATACTAATACTATATATTAGGCTAGAGCCTTAAGGACTATAGTAAGTCTTTAGGTATCTAATAATTCCTTACTAGACGTAGGGGGTTCTCTAGCTTTAAGTAACTCTTAAAGTCGTTTAATTTTGGCATTAGCTGCTATAAGCTCCACCTAAGAGTTTAAGTTAGTTGCTGTTTTACTATTAAAGGTATTTAAGGGTCCTGCGGCTGCTTTACCGGCTACTATATTTCTTAGCATTATAGTATAGTTATTAGGGTAACCTTTAGTAGGATTCTATAGGGGTTCTATTTTATATATATTTTATAGGTCTTATTATTCTTTTCTATTCTTTTAGTTTTGGTAATATTCTTTAGGTCTAATTTTATATTTTATATTATATTATATTATATTATGTTATAATATTTAATTACGCTATTGCGGCTCCCGTTAGGGTCTATGTAGCGGGTCTATATGGGTCTATATATATATATATATAAGAGGGGAACCGTACCGCTGGGGCCGGATAAAACCTCTCCTTCTCTTGTTATACGGCCTATATAGCTTATTATGCGGCCTATATAGCCTCTCTTCTAATTAGTAACTGCCAAGCATAAGTAGACGTCTCTTTAAGGCGCTATAGAAAAGCCATCTTAATGCGTACTCCTGGGTTTATCCGGTGGGGTGTATAGCTAGGGCCTAGGTTCCGTTCCTGGCTGCTCTAATTATCCAGGTAGGGCGTAGGCCGGTAGCCCATAAGGCTAGTAGTAGTGTAAAAGGTTCCATTATTTATATCTACGTTAATATACGCAGCTTTATACCTTGCCAAGTTTTATTAAGTTCTATTAGGATATTAACCTCTACTAAATTCTGCCAGGTTACCAAATTTTATTAAATTCTACCAGGTTGCTAAAGTTCTGCTAACTTCTATTAGGTTATTAAATTCTGCTAGGTTACTAAGATTCTACTAAATTCTATTAGGTTGCTAAAACTCTACTAAATTCTATTAGGTTGCCAAAACTCTACTAAATTCTATTAGGTTGCTAAAATTCTACTAAATTCTATTAGGTTGCTAAATTCTGCCAAATTTTACCAGGTTAATAAGTTCTACTAAATTCTACTAGGTTACTAGAGTTCTGCCAACTTCTACTAGGTTACTATCTGCAAAATTCTGCTATATTCTACTATCCCTGTAGTATTTATCCTCCGCCTCTTAAAGTACTTCCTAGCCTCCTCTTTTTACCCTAGCCAGCTCTCTAGTAAATAAAAGGTGTAATAAGAGGTTTATCTGCATAAACTAGTCCGTAACTACCTTAGCAGCCTTTAGCTTAGTTAGAAGCTCTTTATATCCCTTGGCCCGCTAATTTGCGTCCAGAAGCTATCGATAAGGATTAGCCAATTAGGTAGCTGTGTCCTACGCAGTTTTTGGTGTTCTCGTGCACGGTCCAACTATTTATCGATAAGCTCTAGACACCAGCGGGTCAAGGGATAAGGATATTCTAGTATAGTAATATATTTCCGCCCGGCTAGTAGCGTATTTAGGGCAGAATACCACTACGTGCATTATTAATTGTTAGCTATAGCCGCATAGGTAGGCCGGGGTTAGGTACCCTAGTACTTTTTAGTAGTAGAGGTATTTATTAAGCCCTATATACTTAGTTCTAAGTAGCGTATTAATTATACTCTCTACCTTTATAAGCCTTACGTGGCGTTTAAAGACTTCCTTATTCTATAGCTCGGCCTAGGCCATTATATAGTGGGTGAGCGTGCTCTAGTACTTTTCCTATTCCCTTTTCCACCGCTCCTTAAACGCCTCTTATACCCTAGCCCTTCTACTTCTCTTATACTGCGCTTTAGATAAGTCTATTAGCTGTATATCTATCCCTAAGATAGCGGCCGCTATCCTCTTAAGCTTATCCCGTCTAGTAGGCCACATTAATAGCTTTATTCTAGGCCGGAGTTAGTAGGCTATTATGGCCCGTATAGTATTACACTCCCTCTTAATATACTCTCTTGCTAGTCCTTCCCACGTCCTCTCTACATAGGCTATAGCTAGCTTTTTAAAGTATATCTAAAGCGGCGGGAACCCCGTCTTATACTTTAGTACTACTATTAGCGTTAATTTATACGCCCCCGCAATAGTGCGGAGGTATAGGTTCTGTGCTATACCTAGCTAGCATAGCTTAGTTTTACTTATCTTTTTAGGCTTTATCTACTCCGGTGGTAAGTACTAGATACTATATCTATATAAGATTGCCAGCTGGACTACGGCGGAGTATATTATCCGCGCCTTTTAGAAGAAGGCGCCCTATATAGAGGCCGTGAGCCAGGTTAGTGCGGCTATTCAAATAATCGCCTTTATCTTAACAATGTTAACGTATAGTCCCTATTTAAGCTTTAAGTTAACTTATACCCCTAATATACGTAGGTTACTAACTAGGCCTTCCGTGAAGCTATATATATTAGCTATAGCCTTTATATTAAACTTCTTATAGCTCCTTATAAAATAGATAAGGTAGTACTTTTTAGGGGCAAATACTACCCTATACTAGTATACCCACGCCGTGTATACTTTATGCGCCCTTTCTATAGTTCTATAGTTTTCCTCTATAGTCTTGCTATATATTAATATATTAGAGTTATTAACAAATCTAAATACTGTAGTAGTTCCCCCTTATAGCTCTAGTAGGAGTATATAGGCAAAAAAGAGGAATAGGATTGGCGATAGCGCTAAGCCTTAGGGTATACTAGTGTTTATTTATATTATTTATACCATATATCCTCCAATTAAGAGCCTCGTTATTTAATCCTTAAGGAAGGACTTTATAAACTATACTATCTAGTAGGGCATGGCTTAGGCCTTTACATTATAGATTATTCTTTTATAAGAGACTTAGTTAAAGGCTTTGGAAATATTAAGGCTAAGTAATAAGGCTACTAGGTTTAGGTTACTCCTCTATACTATATATACCTATTAGGTTAGTAGCTCCAGTGCTATCTACGTTAAGTACCCCAGCCTTACTTCTATTTAACTAGCCGGTAGTATACCCGTCTCCTCCGCAATTTTAGATAGTTAGCTAGCTACTATTCTCTTAAGTAGCTTCCTAATAGTGTTAAGCAGCGCAATCGGCTAGTAGGCCTTTACCGTAGTATAGGATGGCTTCTATAGTTTCTAGAGGACTACTATAATAGAGTCTTTAAACGGTTTTAGGTAATATCTAATTACTATATAGCTGCTAAAGAGTTTAGCTAGTACTAGGGCTAGCTACTCTCCGCACGTCTTAAGGAATTAGTTAGTAATTTTCTTTAGACCTAGGGCCTTATTAGGGGCAAGCCCCTTTAGGGCTATAATAATGTCCTCCTCCTTAACTACTTCCTTTACTATTCGCGGCTCTGGGTATATAAACCCTAGTATATCGCTAAGGTCCGCCTTTACCAGTAGCGGGAAGAACTGCTCTATAAGGATAGTAGCCTTCTCCTTATTATTATAGTGTAGGGTCTCCTCTTCTGGTCTGCTAATAGGAGGAAACTATAATAGGGCCTTCGGCTTCCCGTCCGCTATATATACCCATTTTGCTATCCTTTATATCCCTTTAGGGTTATTTATTAGCTTTTTAATAGTCCTCCTCTATAGCTTATTAGCCTCTTATTAGATTACCCTTTTCTTCTTATTCTATACAACTCTATAGTTAATTTAGTTAGGTACTAACTAAGAGACCTTTTACGCCTAAAAGGCCTATTGGGTTTCCTTTACTACTTCTATATATTCCTCTAACTATACTTTAAAGGCTTACGGCAAGGGCCGCACGTTAGGTACTATTTTTGCTATAGTGTTTTTAATTACTTAGTATATAGCCTCCGCTAGTACGTTTAGTTTATCTTTTATATCGTATAGGAGTCTATATAGAGGCTAGAGTTAGCCCTCTAGCTCTCTCTATACCACCTTCTAATTAGCCTTCTTCTATAGTAGTCTCCTAGGTAAGGGGGGCCCCTTTAGTATCTCTACGTCCACCTCCGTAATAATAGGAAAGTGGTTAGACCCTGTATGCCAGCGGTCTTATCTTTAACTCTATAGCAGCCTATTAGTGATTTAGGGGAAGGTAAATACCAGGTCTAGCATGCTCCTTAATATGCCCTTTACCCACATCTCCATGCCCGCCTTAGTGGCTAGGCTTAGGCCGGCTGCCTCTATAGCGCAGATAAGGTTATCTACCGCGTTGTCTATATATATTACTATTACACCCCCCTAGAAGGGGTGGTATAGATTAAAATCACCTAATAGTATATATTCTCCTTTGGCCCTTAGCAGCTCTAGTAGCATATAAATACTACTATTTGTTTATTAGGGGTTATAAATATTATAAATCTAGATAGTCCTCTTGCAGCCCTTTAGCTTAATTATATATGCGTCCACTAAGTAGTATATAGGCGCCTACTTATTTATATTAATAGCCTTATTTATATAAAAGCAGACCCTTATATTATCTACTCCCGCGTATACTAGGTGGTAGGATTTTGTAGTATATATTATATTTCCTTAGTCCCTTCGCCATAGCTCTTAGATAGCTAATATATCTAGCTAGGGGTCTGCCTACTTTACCTCTTATAGGAAGTAAAGCAGTACGCCGTTCCTACTGTTATTGGTATTATACTATATAATTATAAGTGTTTTCCGGTGTCCTAATATAAGAGGTCTATACTAGCCTCTAAGTTAGGGGGTGTTTGGTTGCACCTCTATATTCAATATAGAGGTTCTATATTATAACCGAAATGGAGCTTAAATCTGAATATAAGGTGGGTGTTCGGTAAATATGACGACTTTTGAATATGGAGCTCCTCCATATCGGTAAGCGCGTTAAATTTGCAAGCTATACTGTATACAGTAGTTAAAATGAGGTTCTTGGCACCATTTTAATATGGAGCTTTAAGCTCCCGTTCCATATTCCATATTAATATAGAGCTCCCATATACGCGCCAAAGTGACAACCTCTCGTGATATGGCGACTCCACACACCTCAATCGCGATACTACTGTCGCATTTGCAAGCCTTATATAATATTATTATCTTAACCTTTATGATCGTAATAGGCTTCTTTCTAGGGGCGTTGTTGTAGCTCTGCTACGGCTCCTACGGGAGGTAGGCGAAGGTGTAGAAAGCGTTAGTTATAAAGGGGGCGTTGGCCAAGGAGGAGGTTCCATTATTACACCAAAGTAGGGAGTCGCGATAGAGGCCTGGTGGTAGAGGGTCTCACTTAAATCGCTCACCGACGTCAATTATGCATTATGCGAAGTCAAATATAGAACCTTATCTGGAGCCCAACCGAACAGTCGACTCAATTACATATTTAAATGGTAGCCGCCACTAATTACAAAACGGGTGACACTAAAAGGCGCACAGATTGAGAGATTATAAATATGGAGGCGATTTGCAACCGAACACCCCCTTCTAAGTTGGTACCCTTTAGCGTCCGTTTACTTTCTTATAACGCAGTTTCGGAGCCTCTAGATGCCTCTCTTCAGATCTAGGCTTCTACTTCCACCTCTATATTAAACTCTGTGTTTAGTAGAGGCTCCTAGGTTACTAAGATTTAAATTAGGGCGTATATACTACTATATAGTGCTATTTAGAGTGTTAATTAGAGGGTCCTCTAGCCTATTTCCTTCTTAAAATAATTAAAAGTTTACGGCCGGCCGACCTTCTAGGGGGCTTCCTCTACCTATATAGAGCTCTCTTGCGTAACTGTCTCCTTTAGCTTCCTTTTCTTAGCTCGTTATAAGACCTCCTTAATAATAATTGTAACGGCGCTATCGCACGTTACCTGCCAAATTTTGCCATATTCTGCCGACCTGCGATTGGCCCGCCTAAAGCTAGCGCCTTAGCGGCTTACCCTATATATTTATTTACATCGGTCTTAGCGACCCCTTTTCCTTCTCTTTAGCTTAGTATCTTGGTAATACAGCATTCGTTCAAGCTTCGGTTTAGAGGCATTTGTTTAAGCCGTAACATTATACTAAGCTCTCCCTACCTTGCCTAGGAAGGCCTTAATAATATCCCACCCTAAAGAAACTTCGTCTGCAACGACGCATTAACGCGCTATACTTAGATACTAAAACAACTCTACATTGCCTGGGAAGGCCTGGATAATATCTTACCTTATAAGCCAGATAGGACTAGACCTGTACCCCCAGAATTAAAACTAAAGCGTATAATACTAACGAACCTTAGGAAGCTAATAATGGCACCTAAAGTAAGCTTATTTAAGAGAGCTGCCTCTACCTAAGAGGAACCTAAGATCCAATTGGGATCAGAAATTAAAGATAATAATAATATCGTAGATATACGCGAGCAGATTCGCGCCTTTACAGCTAGCTAGGAAGCTAATTGTCTTAAAGTGAGAAATACACAAAAGACCCTATAAGAGATCCTAGAAAGCCTTACGGCCCTATAAAATAGCCTAGCTTCCCCTTCTTAAAGCCCTAGTTAACCTATTTACTCTACTAAATACGATATACTAGGGAGTACGGATATAATAACGAAGCAATTAAAGTCCGTTAAGCTCCTTAACCCCCTACTACTATTTAATGGGATAGACCCTACCTTTAAGAATTAGAGGATTTAAGTATAAGGAAAGCTCCGCGTTAACTATAACTATTTCCTTTCTAAAGAAGCTAAAATGCTCTACCTCTTTGGTCAAACCACTGGGGACGTCTAACGGCACCTTTAAGCCAAGTTTGAGGACGACTCCCCTGTCCGATTTATATCTGTTAATGAAATAATACGGTACCTAGCGGCTATCTATATTAACCCGAATAAAGTATAGGATGCCCGTTATAACTATAATTACCTAATAATAAAACCGAACTAACCCTTTGCCAAATTCTAGACTTAATTCCTACACCTTACAGGAGAAGGCTAGGTTCCCCTTAAGAACTACTGATTAAACCTATATAATAAGCTAACAATCCGGCTATAAGAAAAGATTACTATAACCTTAAATGACCTACTAACCTATAAAAGACTCGCAGCTTATTACCTATTATTAGACTTAGAACTAAAGCGGATTAACGCCCGCCCTAATTAGCAAAAGCGACTCCGTAACAATTGGAACTCGCTAGCTATACCTATAGGAACTAGAGCAGGAAAATAAGTTACGACTGCTCTTATACTAAAGGCGGTTATAACTACGCACTAATAAGCCTTACCTAACTAGCTATGTACCACGCTATTAACTAGTATTTACTATAATACTCCAATTGACCTTACCTTGGCTATGTGCTTTAACTGTAATAAGTAAGGTTACTTTACCTTATTTTACCCAGAGCTAAAGGATATAAGCAATATTAAGGAGATAGAGGAAGGAGAAACGTCCGATAAGTTAGAAAAAAAAGAACCCTAGGGAAAAACTCCCCCCTAGGGTACCCTATTAATCTCAAAGAGATTAATCTTAGTTAGTTAATAGGTAGAAAGTATTTTACGGTTCTATATATAGTATCTTAAAATGGATATAGAGTTAATATAACCGCCCTTATTAATACTAGAGCAAATAGCTTCGCCTTTATAAATACTGCCTGTGTAAATAATGTTGCTAAGTTTTTAAATATAGAAGCCATCTAACTAGAGAAGCCTATTTAGGTAAAGGGCTATAACGGCTAAGCCAGTTAGCCCGTTACCTACGTCTTAAAGTTATATATCGCTTTTAACGGACGACGCTAATATAGTATCCCCTTTTATATCTTAGACCTAGGGTCCCACGATATAATCCTTAGACAAAAATAGATATCCTATTTTAATATTTGGTTAAACGTATAAAAAAAACAGTTTGTCTAGCCGGAGGATAGACTAAGGTTGCCCTCCTTTATTAGGGAGATCTAAACTGACCGTAAGACACTAGCTATAAGGGCTGATCTTACCTACTAGTAGGATATTTAGGCCCGTGACCTAGCTTTTACCTAAAAGGACGCCTGCCGTAAAGCTGGAAAGAACTCTGTACCGATAAAGATACTCTCCTAAAGCGCTACATTTAAAGAGGACTTTACGTATGGAAGCGGGACAGATAATGATGTAGATAACGTCTAAATTGCATAGATTTAACCGTTATGGAAAAGAACGTATTAACAGGATATAAGGGATGACCTTTAAAAGATATAATAGGAGCTAAAAGGAGTAATAATAACGCCAGTACCCTAGAAGTCCCTAAAGTTATATACGCCCCTATTATTAGTTAACCCCTCTACTATAGATATCGCCGCAATTAGCGCTATAGCGTTTCACTTTAATATATACCAAAAGGACAATAAGGTCTTTATAACGAGCCTATATAAGATTAACCAAATTATTAATAATAAAGAGGAAAGGCTAGATAAGGAAACCGACAAGGAACTAGTTAAACGCCTCCTTTTTACCATTTATATAGGCTATAAGGATGCATTCTTAAAGGCGGCCTTAGATAAGTTACCCCCTTACTAGATATATAATTATAAGATTTAATTAGAGGCCTATAACTCGCTAGGCTATAGCCCCCTCTACTATTAATTAACAGATAAGCTAAAAGTAATAAAGTAGTACTTAATTAACAACCTGGATAAAGGGTTTATTGAGCTAAATTAAGCCCCTTTTACTTCCCCTATTCTATTCGTAAAAAAGCCTAATAGAGGCCTTTATTTTTATATCAACTATTAAAAGCTAAACGCTATTACTTAAAAGGACCGGTATTTTATTCCTTTAATTAACGAGACCCTTGTATGTCTAAGCTAGGCAAAGATCTTTACTAAACTTAATATCCGCTAAGCTTTCTACTAAATTAGGATAAACCCTATATTTAAAGATTTAACAACGTTCCGTACCCGCTATAGTTCCTATAAATATAAAGTTTTTCCTTTTAGACTAATAAACGGACTGGCTATATACTAAAGGTATATAAATGACGTTCTTTTTAATTACCTCGATGAATTCTATACGGCATACCTAGATAACATTCTTATATACTTAGATAACAAACTTAAGTATTAAGTTTATGTTAAGAAGGTCCTAAAGAGACTACGGAACGTAAGCTTATAAGTTGATATTAAGAAATACAAGTTTAGGGTAAAACGTATAAAATACCTTGGGTTTATCGTAACTATAGAAGGAATTAAGGTTAACCCTAAGAAGGTAGAGGCAATCCGTAACTAGAAGCCCCCTTATATAGTAAAAGGAATCCAGTCCTTTCTTAATTTTTATAATTTCTACCGCCGGTTTATTTATAACTATAGAATTATGGCAAAACCTCTCATATAACTAACTAGGAAGGATACACCTTTTGTCTTTAATAATAGCTATATAGAGGCCTTTAAAGAGGTAAAGGATCGGCTTATCTCTTCCCTAATTTTTCGTTACTATAACCTAGACCTTGAATTAATGCTAGAAACAAACGCCTCTAATATAGTTATAGCGGGAATCCTATTACAGTTATATCCAGACAGTAAATGGTACCCTATAGCTTTCTTCTTAAAGATAATAGACCCGGCTAAGTGTAACTATAAAGTATATGATAAAGAAATATTAGCTATTATTTAATTACTCTTCTAATGGCGCGCAGAGCTTAAAGGTATAAACTCCTAGATTAAGATATATATAGATTATAAAGCCCTAGAGTACTTTATAACTATAAAGCAGCTTATAGGGCAATAAGCCTAGTGGGCCAAAATACTCTCCTAATTCTTCTTTACGATTATATATTATTTTGGTAAGTAAAACTCTAAGGCTAATACCTTAACCTAAAGAGAACAAGATATAGGACCCTAGGATAAGCTAAAGACCCAATATCGGACACGCGCCCTCCTCTATTTAGAATAGCTTAACCCACGGATCCTTAAGGAGCTAGACTCTTAGTAAAACGAGCTAGCACTAATAGAGAAGTCCTTAGATAAGCTAATAGGGCTAATTAACCGCCTCCTAACTATAAACCGCACAGCTAATACCCTAAGGGCCCTCCGCGAATAAGCCGTAAAAGGAGACCCTAATTTTAAGATGGAGGAAGGATTGCTCCTATACTAGGAGCGGCTTATAGTCCCTGATATTAATAATTTATAGACCGAACTAATCTATAAAGCTTATTACTAAGTCTTTACGGCACACCCTAGTAAGAATAAGACCCGTAAAATTATTAACTACCGCTACTACTAGCCGAGAATAGTTATAAATATTAATTAATATATACGGAACTGCAAAGACTACTAGAGAGCTATAATCCCACAGAATAAGACTCTAGGACTACTTAAGCCACTCTTAATACTAGAGCGCCCTTGGTAGTATATCTTTATAAACTTTTATAAACTACCTAGGGACCGTAACGGATATAATATAGTTATAGTTATAGTTAACCGCTTTAGTAAACGCCCATTCTTAATTCCATGTTATAAGAATATCAATACTAAAGAGGCAGCCCAGCTATATATCCATTATGTCTACCAAATCTACAGACTACTAGATACTATTATATCCGATCACAGGCCGTAGTTTATATCGGCCTTCTGGAATAAGTTTACCCAAATCCTAGGTATTAAGCTAAAGCTTTCTACGGCTTATTACCCCTAGATAGACGGTTAGACAGAGATTATAAATTAGTACCTAGACTAGAGGCTTAGGCCCTTTATTAACTATTTCCAGGACAACTAGTCTAAACTACTACCCTTAATAGACTACGCGCAAGCAACCCTACCCTATAACTCCACAGGGTTTACCCCGATTTAGCTAGAAATAGGATACTTACCCTATATAAGCTTTAACTGGAAAAGGCTAGAAGAACCCTAAACTGTATAAGAGAAGCTATCCTATACTAAGGCCTAATAGTACGCTAAATAATTGGAGGAGGTCTAGACGGTAGCCCGCGAGAACCTAAAAAAAGCTTAGAGGTTAATAGAATAGTAGGTAAACAAACACCGTTAAGAGCCTGATTTTGCCCCTGGCGATATAGTCTAGGTTATAATAAGGAATTGGAGGACTGAACGACCTAGCCGTAAGCTAGACTACTAGATGGTAGGACCGTATAAGGTTTTTAAGAAGATAGGCAACTTATATAAGATAAAGCTCCCAAACTTAATTAGGGTTTACCCTATTTTCTCGCTAGATAAGTTATAGAAAGCTATAAACGACCTATTACCTAGACAAAAGAACAAGCCTCCCCTACTAGTTTAAGTAAACGGTAATAATAAATAGGAGGTTAATAAAATACTGGCCTATAAGATAGTACGGGGAGCGCTAAAATACCGTGTCTAATAGAAGGGCTACAATCCTAACCTAACCTAGTACCCTATATGGAACTTTATAAGCTGCCCCTAGAAGCTTAAAGAATTTTATAACTAATACCCTAATACGCCTAGACCCCTGAAGTACCTAGACGAATGGATGGAATACTAGTATAATAAAGATAATAAGTTACCGGAAGAATATAGGGATAAAAACGCCCTAAAGCCCTAATACAGCTGTCTGCCAAATTCTGCTATATTTTGCCGTTTTTTGCCAGTACCATAAAATTTTAAATGTTTAGGAATTTTGACCGCCGGTTAAAGTTATCTAATTGGTTAGATCCGTGCTAAGACTTTTAGCGGCTACTCTTTCTGGCCTAGTGCTTCCACTTAGCCTATAATTGCCCTTTATACTTAGTTAGGACGGACTTATATCCCCTTTTATCTCCTTATCTTATATTTTTGTAATCCTACATTTATAAGCCTAGTGCTACCCTATTTTTTCTAACTAAGCCTAAGGGCAGGCTTTCTTTCAAAGAGGGGGGTAATATAACGGCGCTATCGCACGTTACCTGCCAAATTCTGCTATATTCTGCTGACCTATAATTGGCCCACCTAAAGCTAGCGCCTTAGCGGCTTACTCTATATATTTGTTTACATCGGTCTTAGCGACCCCTTTTCCTTCTCTTTAGCTTAGTATCTTGGTAATACAGCATTCGTTCAAGCTTCGGTTTAGAGGCATTTATTCAAGCTATGACAATAATCTTATACTGTAATTGTAATTACTATCCGCTTATAGGTGCCTTATAGGTGCCTACGTAGTATATTAGCATATAGGCCCTAATTGCTACAGCCTTCTCCTACTATGTCCGCTTAACACTATACGCCCCATTCTATACCTTATAGTCTACTTTACAGTTAATACACTTTTTAGGTAGGTCTCCTATACATTTACTAATATTATATTACCTAGCGTAGCGTCCACATCTAGCTTCTCTCCTATAACTCTTAGCTATATAGTTAAAGCCTTAGTATTTAAAGCACTGTATTACTAAAAACGTTATCTTATACCTTATAACTAGGTAGTAGTCTCCTCCTAAGAAGAGGCCCTAATTAAATAGTGTATTTGCTAACTCTTTTAACTATATACCCATAATAAGTAACAATTTAACCTTTTATCCCATTCGGACTTTTCCTAGCCTTTTTTACGCTAGCCTTTCTACTATAAGCCCCGCTATAGTACAGTTCTGCTTTATTATATCTTCTATTATCTACTTAGCCTCCAGGCCTTAAATAGTGAGGCTTATAGGTACCGCGTGGACTTCTACTAGTACTAGCGGAACAGCTAGTATAGTAGAGCGTCTAAGGACCTTCGTCTACTCTATTTCTTATAGCAACCTATTTTTTACGTCTTTATCCATAATATACGCCCTAACGTTACCGCTTTATAACTTCTTTACGGCCTATATCCTATAGGTATCTAGGGGTCCTGCGGCCTAGAGTTTATATACTAGGGCTTAGCTATTCTACTTTAAGGTTTTCTTACGGTCGGCGGCGTCGCCTATGTGGATTATAATCTTATGTACTTCTATAGGTTTATAGGCAACTTATTTTATAGCTTGGGGCATTATAGGTATAGTGGCAGCAACGTGTGCGTACGACAGCGGGCCTATGGACGTCAGTCCACTCTTTATAGCCATCATTGCGGCCTTCCTAAGGGCGCCAATATCTGTCCAGATTACCTTTATGTCCTAGGCATATTACTCCTGGGTTCCTTGGGTCCAGATAAGCTCCGCCAACGTGGCGAAGGCTATCTAGAGGGTTATAATCGCGGTAGTAAGAAAGGAGAGCATGGTGGAGCGCTCCTCGTCTCCATCAAGAGATCGTTTCTGTAGTGCCTGCTGGGTTTGTTCTGCGGTTTGTATAGTCTATAGAACGCGTTCTTAAAAGGCGCGCTGTTCAATTAGGGTTGGTAATTTTATATTTTATTTTAGTTTATAGTCCGTAAATATATTTAAGTTCCTTCTTAGAAAGAAAGGGTAGTTAAGCTTTAAATAATATTAGCGACTTAGTTAATTAAGGCATGAGTATAGTAAGAGGGACGCGCAAGCCTATACGATTAGTAGTCTATAAACGAGGATCTAAAGCTAGAGAAAGGAAAGGAGATAGAGGGCGGCGCCGCTCGACGTTATATACAATCCTCTGGTCACGTGACGGCAACTGTCTAGAACTGTATAAGACTGTCTACAACTGTCTGCGACTGTCCGCTATAATCCACTAATATCTATTAGCCACAATCTACCAGTTTCTACTAGTTTCTACTAGTTTCCACTAGCGCCGTAACACCGTATATTAATTAAGGACGTCGTACTTTTAACCTAAGGTAGTAGGGGTGGGTGCATTTTTTTAATTCCTAAAGTCATTCGTATACCCTTTTAAGGCCGTTAATAAGGGGAAGGTAGGCCACCAATATAAAATAAACAATGTAGTTACTAATATCATTTATAGCCTCTTCTTACTTCTAGTGTATACGGAGATTATCTTTATATTCAGCATAAAGCTAGTTATAGGTAGTAAGCCGGTTTTAGTCTAGCCTTGCTATTAATATAGTAGTAGGTAGTACGTCCGCTAATATAGGCCGATTTAGTAGTTCCAGCTTTAGAAGCTCCTTTTTCTTCTTAGATAGGTTAATATACTACTATACCTTATTAGTTTTAGCAGTGTATTAGATATTAAAGAACTACTAAATCTAATTAGATAGCTTGTTAAGGATAAAGTTAATTTTAGAATAAGATTTGTTTAAGGTGGTCGCTATTTTAGGGTTTAAAAGCGTCCAGAGAAGGGTCTAGTTAGTGTCTTGGCGTAACCTTATTTAGACCTTCCGAACTTTTATTTTGATTTGTTAGTTTGTTTGTCGGTTAGGTACGTTTATCCGTGTGTTTAGGAAATAAAGGAGCTTAAGATGTAAAGATGGAAGAAGTAAGGACTTTTAAATAAGGGAGTAGATTTATTGCTTAATAGATAGTGCAACAGGTAGTGCGATCCGGTTAATTACTCAGCAGGTAGTGCGGTCCGGGCTTACAACTATAAGCTTTACAGTATGGGAGTTAAACTAGCGACTTAATTATAAATGTAGCTCTAAAGTCTCTATATATACTCGAGGTAGGTAGTAGGAAGATAACGACGATAATCTACAATTGCCACCATAGACAACGTCGCTTAGTCGGTAATAGGTAATGAAAATAGGTAATGGAAATAAGTAGTGAGACATATATGTTAAGAAATAGGGTGGTGAGTTATAAGGTGGTGCAAGCTTTAGTACCGGTAGCCGGTTACAGCTATCAACCTTATATTGAGCGACTTAACCCCTAAAATTGGGCGTGTATATCAAATTACCATAAAATTAAAAGCTTTATATTCTTCGGTATGGGCGTTAAATTCAGCATAATTGATTGGCTAGTTCTTATCGATAACCGTTAGGCGCGAATTGACGGGCCAAAGGATATACTTACTACCGCGATATAGGTATATTATAACCGTATAAGTGTATGTATATGCTTAGTATATATACCGTATATTCAGTGTATACGGTCGCTAAAGGTAAATTGTGGCTGCCGATATGCGTTCTACACCCTCTCGTCAATTCCGGTGGTTAGCGTGTTTTATTAACTTTCCCTTAAACAGCAAAAATACCAAAGCTTCCCCTACAAAAAGGCCGTGCAGACGTGGCTGCGCTAACCACCGGAATTGATGAGAGGGTGTATGTGGGTAAAAGTGTGGTGCTGCCGACCTCCACCAATGACCATGCCGACACCCATAGGTGACCACGTTGAGCTTTTCCGAAACCACGCTCAGCTGCACACCGATAGGGAGCAGTATGCCCGCACGTGCGTGTAGACGGTCCACCGAGGGTCTGATTAATGAGATAACGTAGGTGACAGGGTTATGACGGGTGTCAGAGTTATGACGGTTAGGAACACCAAAATTCTGCCGGATGGGCCCAACCATAGTAAATTAGCAGTAAAATTCATCCTACAGCATCCCGCAGTTTCTTTTATTATCCTAAAAAATGAAGCTTTATATTTGTATATAAATTACCTTATTTAGATATTTACTAGAGGCGAGGGCTAATAAGGGCTCCTTAGTCCTCCAGCTATATATATATATCCTTATCTAGCGCCTTATTATCGCTCGAATATACAAAGTCCTCAATAGGCTTATTAACAAGCTTATCTTCCAGCGTCTCCTCTATCTACTTACCCTCTTCTATAACCTTTTTAGAGGCCGCAAGTAATTCTTTATAATGCGCTGCAGCTGCTACATAAGTAGTAGTAGATGATTCCGCTAGTATGTTCTTTACAGCTTAATCTGCTTCTACTACTGCCGCTAATATAGTAGCAGCGGCAGCAGCGTCTTAGGCCTCTAACGTATTCTTCTTCTTTGCGATATTAGTGGCTAAATCTAAAGCCTTACGCGCCTTTTTTGCTAATCTTACTGCCGCCTAAGCGTCCTTCTGGTGTTATTCCGCGATCTTTTTAGCAGTAGAGGTAGTAGAGCGAGCTTCCTTCCGCGCTATTACTTGCTCCTTCTTAAGCGCTACTATATTCTCCCTCCTCTCCTTATCTCACTCCCTCTGTATTCTAGCGTCCTCTTTAGCTTAATTGGCGGCCTCTTGTTTAGCAACAATTTCTCTCATTAAGTCTACAGTAAGTACTGATCCAGTAGAGAGGACCTAGCGCTTACGCTCCTTCCTTACCCTCCTTTCTATAGCGGCCTGCCAAAGCTTATTATTTTCTATTTATAAAAGATGTTCCTAATCCTTGCATAATTCTATATACATTATTAGTTTCTTTACCACTGCCTCTATTGCCTTAGGTGTAGTTTTGGGATAGAGAATCGTATAGGCGTACTATGTATAATTATCGCGATTTTTAGGGGTATAGGGGTGTAAAGGTAAGGATAGGATTGTTGCTTGCTGTATAGAGGATAAGGGGGTAAAAGGTTAAGAGGGCGTAGAAGGATTTATATAGCGCTTAAGTACTTTATCTAGATTATAAGGAAGAAGGCCTGCGGCTTTAAAGGCGCTATTAATTAGTCTTGGTGTATATATCTAAGGGCGGATCTCGCCTAGAATCCTTAGAAAATATTCCTTATTAATTCTAGTAATACCCTACGTTGTATATTTGTCGACTTTAGATAAGTAGAGTTGCTTAAGTTATAAAGAATATTATAAGATCTAGAGGCTGTAAAAGGTGTGTTAAATAAGGTGGCAGGCAGATTAGTATAATTTTATAATCTTCGTAGAATTATATAAACTTAAGATTAATATAACTACTATAGCCGTCTATAATAAGCATTTGATAACTATAGATATAGTTATTATCCTAGCCTTTACTAAGGGCCTTCCATTTGCGTATATATTAAGTATAATACTTAAAATAGCGCAGCTGTTACGGACGCTTTAAGTACGATGTTATAACTACTTGGAGAAGAGACGGAAGAAGCTAGTTGGTTGATTTAGGCATGGTCCGGAATAGAGCCGATAGAACTATATGATGAGGAATAGTAACCAAGGTTATATAATGTGCTACATATTAAACAAGAGGAACGAGAGGAACTTATATACCTTATATATAAGACGTATATTATATATAAGAAGGATTTTATAGGAGTATAGTTGTGTATTTAAGGACCCTTAATCCCTACCTAGATAGTTCCTTCCTTATAGTAATTCTTAGAATATAATTAGAGTTAATCTGTTAGGTAACTACTCCACTAGTTATTATTACGTTGTTAACTTTTATACTTATATTTTTTATATACCTAGCCTATTAACGAACCTATTATAGTTCTTGCTATAAGGTTCTATTATATAATTACTACCTAGTTATAGTATTAATATAAGAAGTTGAATAATATGCCACTAAAAGCAGCTACTATAATGCTATTGACGGTAGTAACTACTTTAAGGATAGGAGGTGATACTAGTATAGCGGATACTAACTTATAGCAACCTATGACGGTTAAATAGCTATAGGAAATAGTTAATTAGCTAATAGCTAATAATATAGTGTTAGAAGAAAGACTTAATGGGATAGGAGCAGTAAAGATTAAGCTACTATTAATTGAGAGATTTATAGGAGAGAAGTTAAAGCTTAAAGGATTCCTTACGTAGATGCACTTTAAGGTCTTATAGGAAGGAGTAAAGTTACCTATACCCGTGGATTGGATAGCCTATATAGGACTATTCTTATTAGGAAAAGCACTTAAGTAGTTTAAACCTTACTTTATGGAGATATAGGCAAATGGAATAATGACCACTAATTAAGACGTATAATTTATGTTCTTAAGTTGGGAAGGATTTGTAGAATAACTTATATAGATATTTGGAGACCTAGAAGGAAAAACTATAGTAGAAAGAAAACTCTAGAACCTTATGTAATAAACTTTAGCAATTAAGTATATAATATAGTTCTAGATACTAGTAATATAAGTAGAGTAGAATAATAGGGCGCTTATGGTATAGTATAAATAGGGACTTAAGGCTAAAGTCTAGGACGTGATTATCCTAATGGAAGATGCGGATACCCTAAAGGAACTAATAGATTAGGCGATTAAGATTAATAATTAGATCTACTAAAGGGAATAGGCTAAGAGAGGCTAGGATAGAGTTCTATAGTTATATAAGGCGNANANTANNNANNANNNAAAGCTAANTTANAAANTATNGTANNGCGNAGAGCTAATNGACCTAAGTGGTACTAAAGAAGCCTATAAGAGATAGAGCAAACTATAGAAACCTAGAGGATAAGGATTAAGTAATTAAAGGTCTAAGGAGTAGAGGCTGAATTAGGGATCTTAATAGCAGAAGATATTTAGGCGGACTCTATAATAAGAGAAATAGTTTAAAGAAGGAGCTTATATAAATTGCGGAAAATAGGGTTATTATGCTAGAGACTATAGAAGTGGGCAGAGTTACTACGTAGTAAAGGGTATAAGATTAGTAGATGATATATATATATAAAGGGACGATAATGTGCTGCGAGGAATAAAAGAGTGTTTAATTAGAAGTTTTGCGTTTTGTTATAATAACGTATACTAAATTTATAAGGACGCTAAGTATAGCGTAAGCTATTAGCTATAAGAGCTAGCACCTATAGGATGTAGAGGAACTAATGAACTAGTTTATAGATTAGATATTAAGAATAATGAATTCAACCTAGGCGAAATATTCCGTAATAATAAGGTAATAAGGGCTGCTTACTAGGAGTGAGTAGACCTTGGAGATGTTATACTAGAGGTAGAGGATAATTCTATTATAGAATAAGGAATATTAGTAGGGATTAAAACCCTACTAGATACAATGTCTATCGCTTCGCAAGATATAAGAGAAGTAGGATAGTAAACCACTTTAGCACTCGATAAAGGCAAAAGGCTAAAAGCTTAAGATTCTTAAAATAAGATAAGAGATAACTAAGATTCTTAAAATGAGATAAGGTAAGCTTAAGGACCTATAATGGATAGAAACTAATGGAGTAAAGTAGCGGCTTAGTTTAAAGATATATAAATAAGCTTGGGATAAGAATTCCTAACGGCATAAGATTTTTAAGACGAGATAAGTGAGATTTAGGACTCTTAAGATAAGATAAGGATACTAGTTAAGCTTAGTTGGACTAAGGTAGGGGCTAAGCTTAAGTTAGAAGCAAGCTTAGGATTAAAGAACCTAAGGGGTTAAGAATTTAGGGTACGAATTAGGATACCCATAGATAAGAGGCTAGGAGCTTCTTTATAGATTAGAGAATCTGCGGTATAAATAGTAATTAGACTAGGAGATGAATATATAGACCTAGAAGATTTACTAGTTAAATAAAGTGTTCGGACTAAAGATCGAAAAGCCGATATTAGGATTAAGAAGTAAGATAACTTTAAGAATTAGAGCGTAAGGCGTAAACTAAAAGAAACTATAGAAGAGTTTAGGTAAAGAATTATTGTATAGTAAGAACAGAAACTAGATAAAAGATCTAGTATATTAGGATGTATAAAGAATAGAGCGCTAGTACAAAGAATTACTAATAGGCTAAGAGCAGGCATACTAAGAGCTAAGTGGCTTACTAAACTGGAATAAGAAGAGGATTTAGGGATTCCTACTAGGTTTAAGGAATGATATACTAAAGGCTGTTATAACGCAGTAATAAAGAGATATTTCCTTACGGATAGACTGTATATACTCTAGCAGCTGTATTAAAAGTGGTATAGGCAACGATATAGTAATAAGTAGGAAGATTTCTATATATAGTTAGATAAAAAAGTTATCTAGGACTACCTAATTATAGAGAAGGCTATGACGTATATTAAAGGAGCCTTAATTATAACATTAAAGGATCTAGAGGAATGTTTAGAGGACTAGAGAAGCGAGAGACGTATCTTAGTACCTATAAATAAAGTCGTAATGTTTAGATTAGCATAATAAAGGTTTAAACTTAGGGATAAAGACGAGCTAAGAGTTAACCTAAAGCACCTAGTATACTATATAATATTATAGATTATATGTGTAGATAATATATGTGAAATATATAAGAATCCGAAAGAAAAGAATCGGAAATACCCTATAAGGATGTACTGGATAATAGATAAGCAATAGTACAGGAATGCTAAATATATGCATAAATAGCATCTAATAGAGATTTAAGAGGAAGGAAGTTTAGTACTTTAATTAGAAAGATTCCTTATAGAAGAATACTTAGACGGACAATAGTAATGGGAATGCTTAGAGAATACGTATCTATAGTATATTAAAGATAAAAAGCGAACTAGGTATTGGCTAAAGAGTGAGCCAAGTGTACTAGGATTAAGTAGCTAATAGTTAGGAAAAGTAGAGGCCTATGGGACTAGAGGAAGCTAGTGGTAGAGCCTTAGACCCTTAAAGGAATTTAAGGATAACACCTAAATTTATAAGTTAATTAGCAAGATTAGCAGTTTAAAGCGCTAATAGATAGTAGAGTAATATAAAACTATATTTCACTAGTAGCAGTTAAGAGAATGGGATTACCTTATAGATAAAAGGAGTAACTTTACCTATTAGTTACGATTTTAGGAGATCTAATAACCTATAGAGGAGGGATTATTAATCTTAAAATAGGACCTATTTANATAACTATTAAAGGNAGANAAATTAAGATNTCTTTTNATATNCTACTATTNGGANNGNANNAGGNAGTNTTANNNATNCCTTAGTTATAGGAATATAATCTAAGGATTAATTAGATTATAGGTTAGGTTAATATTAGAGATACTTAACGCTGTAAGATATAATAATAAGCTAAGATAGTATGGTATTAAGTAGGAGCAACCTATAAAGAAATAGAAAGAGGACTAAGCTATGTACTAAAGAGATACTATAAGTATAGTAAGAAACTATGGTCACTGGAAAGTAAAAAGCTGTTAGAATATATAGTATAGGACTATAAAATAGAGTTAGAACTAGGAATAAGTCTAAGGTTCTTTCTAATCTATAAGCTTACCGAAGAAGAAGGTAGAGCGTTAAAAGAATTTGTTTAGGAAAATCTATAGAAGGGATATATTAGACTATTGTAATTATTAGCGGGTTATCTAGTACTATTTATACTAAAGAAGAATGGTAAACTAAGGCTATATATTAACTATAGATAGTTAAACAGCATTACTAGAAAGGATAGGTATTCTTTACCCT
This sequence comes from Cenococcum geophilum 1.58, assembly GCF_001692895.1. Lineage (NCBI taxonomy): Eukaryota > Fungi > Ascomycota > Dothideomycetes > Gloniales > Gloniaceae > Cenococcum > Cenococcum geophilum. The sequence continues at coordinate 1,833,809 of NW_027137579.1, read as the reverse complement.
TAATTAGCGAAATTTAAAATAGGATAGGTAATATATAAATCTTTATAAAGATAGATCTGAGATAGGCATACTATTAGATTAGGATTAAGGAAGGCAATAAATGGAAGGCAGCCTTTAGGTTAAAGGAAGGACTGTATAAACTATTAGTTATGTAATTTAGGCTTATAAACGTACTAGTAACGTTCTAGAAGTGTATTAATAATGTATTAGGAGAATACTTGGATGAATTTGTTATAGTATATCTTAATGATATTATTATCTACTTAATAACTAAGGAAGAATATGGGGAACATGTTAAATAGGTCTTAAAGAGACTATAAGAAAAATAGATACTAGTAGCAATTAAGAAATGCGAGTTCTTTACTAGGAAGACCAATTTTGTTAGATTTATTATTAAACTAGGCTAACTTAGTATAGATCTAAAGAAGATTAAGGCTATAGTAAATTAGTAGGAACTAGAGAATATTATATAGTTAAGATTGTTTTTAGGGTTTTGCAATTACTGTAGAAGGTTTATAGCGCAATAGTTAAAGGATATTAAGCTATTTATACGGTTAATAAAGAAAGAAGAACTATAGGCATAGGGGGAGGAGTAAAGAGAACTCTTTAAGAAAGTTAAAGAGTTGTTTACCTAGGAGCCAGTTCTTAAGATCTATTAACTAGGACTAGAGATAGTTGTAGAAATAGATATATTAGACTATATACTAGGGGCGTGCTTTATATAAAGGTATTAAAATAGATGGTACCTAGTGGCATACTATAGTTAGAAGATAATACTATTAGAGTTAAACTATAATATCTATAATAAGGAGTTATTAGGTATAGTTGTAGTATTAAAGGAATAGAGAGTATTCTTATAAGGTATAGAGAAACTATTTATGGTTAAGATAGATTATAAGAACCTAATAGGATTCCTAATAACAAAGGAACTTAACTAAAGATAGGTTAGATGGGTAGAGATGCTTGCGGAATACTATTTCAAGATTTAGTATACTAAAGGTATAGATAATACGCGGGTAGATACTCTAAGCCGCAAAGCTAAACTATAAAATAAGGAAAAGCCATTAGGGGCTTTATTGCGAAAGGATATAGACGGATTGATTAGGTATAATCACCCGAAAATTATAGCAACTTAAGAAGACGATAAACTAGAGAAAGTCTATAAGATACTAGAAAGCTTTTAGGTATAAAGAATTCTAGAAGTATAGCTAGAAGATTTATAGATGGATATATATAAGAATTAAGAAGCTAAGTATATTCTAAGAAGTATAGCAAAGTAGTTCATAGAGGACTTCTATAAGGGACTAACCTAAGGATATAATAGAGCTATGAGCTTAGTATTAAGACTCTAGGAGGAGTACATTATTAATAGAATCTAGAGGATAGCTAGAAAGGTTATAAAGGAATATCTAGATTACTAAAGGAATAAATTAATAAGGTATAAGCTATATAGAGGGCTATAACCTATTAAAATACCAAAGAGACTATAGGAGGTTATATTATAGGACTTTATTATTAAGTTGCTAAAATTAAAAGATCCTATTACCAGACAAGATTATAACGTAATCTTAGTAATAGTAGATAAGCTTATAAAGTAGGGATACTTTATAGCATGCACAGAAGAAATTTTAGCGGAAGATGTCGCTAGAATCTATGTTAAAGAAGTGTTTATAAGACATAGAGTACTAAGTAAGATTATATCAGATAGAGATCTAAGATTTATAGTAGCATTCTGGGAAGTGTTCTTAGCGGAGTAAGGAGTTTAAGTAGTAACTTTTACCGTATATTATCTATAGACAGACAGTTAAACGGAAAGGTTAAATTAGACGCTAGAGTAGTACCTAAGGTATTATGTTAATTATGTATAGAACAATTAGGTATTGCTATTACTAGTTATATAGTTTGTATATAATATAACACCTTAAGAAGAAATAGGTATATTACTATTTAAGGCAAATTATAGATATACGCTAAGAATATTATTGTTACTATGGCAAGTAAAGAAAATAAGTAGTATAGCTAAAGAGAGAATAAAGACATTAATAAATCTTTATACAGACCTTATGGAATTAGTAAAGAAAGTATAAGAGAGAATAAAAAAGTACTATAATGCTAAGAGATTTAAGGGACTAGATCTTAAGGAGGGAGATAAAGTATAGCTACTATATAAAAATTTTAAGAGTTAACGACTAAGTAAGAAATTGGACTACGTTAGACTAAGACCTTTTAAAATTATATAAAGGATTTCACTAGTTATATTTAAGATTAACCTACTAGCTAAAATAAAGATCTACCCTATATAGTATATTACGATACTAGAGCTAGTATACGGAGATATTAAGCTACTAATCTATAAAGCAGATATATATAGAGGATAAGAGGAAGATAAATGGCAAGTATTAAAGATTGTTAATTATAAGGATATTAATGACGAAACATAGTATAAGGTTAAGTAAATAGGCTACACTAAGACTACCTAGGAGCTACTAAAGAATTTAAAGAACGCTATAAGAAAGGTATAGGAGTATTAGAAGAGATTAGGTTAGGTAGCATTAATAAAAAAGAATTACTAGAGAATAAGTCACCTAAGGGGGACCTAAGAAGAGTAGTTGCTAAGCTACTTAGATCTATTCCCTTCTCTATTAAAAGAGAATCTGTTTTTTTATTACCTAGTTCCTATAGACCTTATTTTATAAGTTTCTACTCCTTAAAATAAACCTTCTTACAAACCTTCTTAAGACAAAGTAAACGAGTAGATGCCGTAATTTAAGTATTTAGGGCCTTCTATTCCGCATTACGGGAACGTTTTAACTTAGTAAGGGCTTATAATAGTTTACTATCTAGCCGCGTAGTAGTAGATTAAATATAAGACCCTAAGATAAATTAATTAGGGAACTAGATAACTATTAAGAGTAATAGGTTATATATATTTAGTATTAGAAGTAGAGCAAATATTATAGGACAAATAAATATTCGCTTTAGTATACTCTAAGTAAGAGGATAGTTATTACAAAGATAGGTTTGCCAACGCAATATAAACTAACCCCTTTTTTAAATAATAAGAATATAGAGACGGTATAATCTTACTAAGAGATAATATTGCAGTAATAGTGCGAGCACGACGTTGGGCGTGTAAAGAAGAAATTGCTTTAGGTATAATAAGCAATAATATTAACTAAATTAATTAAACGGATATTATACCTCTAGTGAATAACTTAGAGATGTTTTAAATCTTTAAGGATAAAGATAAAGAGGAGGGAGATGGTGTTACGGACGCTTTAAGTACAATGTTATAACTACTTGGAGAAGAGACGGAAGAAGCTAGTTAGTTAATTTAGGCATAGTCTAGAATAGAGCCGATAGAACTATATAATAAGGAATAGTAACTAAGGTTATATAATGTGCTATATATTAAATAAAAGGAACAAGAGGAACTTACATACCTTATATATAAGACGTATATTATGTATAAGAAGGATTTTATAGGAGTATGGTTGTGTATTTAAGGACCCTTAGTCCCTACCTAGATAGTTCCTTCCTTATAGTAATTCTCAGAATATAATTAGAGTTAATCTGTTGGGCAACCACTCCACCAGTTATTATTACGTTGTTGACTTTTGTACTTGCATTTCCTATACACCTAGCCTATTGATGAACCCATCGTAGTTCTTGCTACAAGGTTCCGTTATAGTAGCCACTATATACTAAGTTCTTAATTTAACTATCTATTATCTAACATTCTAATAGCACAGTCGCCTATAGCGCTTACAGCCTCCTACCATAGTAAGTCTGTATACTACCGTCCCTTAAAGATAATAAATAATAGTATAGTCTGGCCGTATATACCAATTACGTTAATCTAGCTTACCTACTCCCTTAAGCCGTTAATCGTCTTAAAGTTGCTTATATTACCGCGTAGTATAACTACTTTAGCGCTATAAGTAAAGCCTATAGTAAAGCCTGTCTTATTTATATTCCAAGTATTAATATCTACAATATTATATTAAGTTTTAACATTAGCGTAGTCTGTAAAGAAACTTATAACTAGGGCGGGATTATTACCAGCTATAGCCCGTTCTTAATTAATTAAACGTATATAGTAAGTACGCAATTCTTTCTACCAATTTAGAAAGTAATATACCTATTATTTGCCTAGTGGGGGGGGTGGCTGAAGGCGAGGGATCCTCTAATACTCGCGTAGGTAGATTATTGTTGCTATTATTTAAACGGTATTAATTTAACATAGAAATCCGCCTTTAGTAAGATATATATAATGTTAAACAATTATACCTTCGCTAGAAGACGAAATACGTTATTAATTATTATAGGCGACTTTATAGGACTGCTGCTTTTGGTTAATCCTCCTACGAAATGTATTTGGGTTAATATTATATGCTTTTACGCAGGCTTCCTTGCTCTTATAGTAGCCCAAATTCCAGGTAGTAATAGCTATATCTATCTTCTTATCCGAATTAGGTTTGCGAGGCTAGTGGGGTATTAGAGCGTTGGTAATAAGTATTTAAATTAAGTAGTAACAATTAGGGGGAAGACAAGATTTAGAAAGTCGAGGCAGCAGAATACTGAATTGGGTGAGTGCTAAGCCTAATACGGCAGGCGGTGTTACGCGACCGTTATAACTCTGACACCCGTCATAACCCTGTCACCTACGTTAATCCCATGCACTCCCAAGCCTTGAAAGGCACGTGGTTACCTGTGGCCACTCTTCCTTCTCAGCCACGCAAGCCTTGCAGGCTGCCAGCCACGCTTCCTGACGTTCTTCTACTCCCTCCACTCCCTCCACTCATTTCTCACCTACCTACATCTATCTGTGCATCTCACCTACCCTCTATACTCTTGCTGTCCACCCGACACAAGCGCTCCAACAGAGAACATAATAGCAATGATACCAGCCCGCTCACTCTAACTAGCCTTCATCGGTGGTCGCCTTCACAACTCCACGGAGCTGCCACGTGCTTGGCCGTGCCGCGATTCGAGTACTGAACATAGCACCACAGGGGTACAATAATAGCCTCAGCGAACTTGTCATGGCTTCACTCCTCCACCGACTCAAGGCACTCACCCAGGATCAGCCTCAATCCCAGCTCTCATCGCCTCGGACCCCAAAAACTATCCATCAACCAATTATGCCCAAGGATCCTAATGCGCCCGATAGTCGCTTTCAGCTCCAGCAGAAGTGTATCTATGAGCGCACTTTGCCAGGGAAGGCTTACATTTCGGCCCATGTTAACCGCCTCCAACATGGCTTCTACCAAAGTAACGCAACGCATGAGCACCAGCTAGATAATGTATATTTTGTCTCTGTCCATTTCGTTTTCCATCCTGCCGATGCAATTTCACACCGCTTCAAATCGGCAACCATCCGTGTTGGTGTCCACAGTGACTTCAATCAGTCCGATGACCCCAAATATAACTGGTACTACCCGCCCTTTGCCAGCCCAAAGTTCCTAAAACATGCGCCTGAACTTATTTACGGCGCCGTCTCCCCAGAAACTTTACAGTGGAACTTCAGCCTGTCAAGCTCCCTAGGAGTAACACAGACGCCCGTATCTGCGAGCCTTAACCCTTCTGGTGGTGTTAAAGCAAGTTACAAAGTTTACACCATGATGAGTATTCAAGGCTCCCTTCGCACATTGCGTAGTCCGCTTAGCCCAGCTTATGATGTGGAGGATGGCTTAGCCGTCTGGACCCTTGAGGAGAATTCTCTACAAAGGTCTGGCCTGCCCCGAGAATTTGATTTCGTTTTGCTAGTGCATAGGCCCGATGATGTGCAGAATATGTACTTGAGCGTAGATGTCGACTCCGTTATCGATGCTTGGTTCGGGCATTATCCCCAGTGGTACATAAATCTACAGTCGCACCAACCACCACTCCACAGACAATTTCTCAATTTCCATACCGAAATTGGGCAGAAATTTCAACCGTCTAAGCCTGGGAAAGGTTTCAATTTCGCAGATCTTCCGAAGCCACTTAATGATTATGTTTCCATGCCCGGGACCATATATCCAACAAACGTAGGTTATGGCTTAATTGTACATGAATATGATTCTGACTATCCCCATAGGACACGGCAAGCCCCGCTGGTTCAAGCTCGAGCCAACATCCAACGGCCATTCAGAATACTCAATCAAATGCTCACAATCAGCAGGTGAATAACTCTAGAGGAAATCGCACCTCGAGCAAGCATAGTCTCGGTCTTGGTAACTCCAGCAACAGGAACAGCTGGGGTCTAGACACTTTGAATGTCCGCGTATTGCTTGAGCACTCCAATTCTCAATCTCCGTCGTCTCGACGTTACTCGGGCTCCCCACGAGGTGGTCAGGAACCATTGCGGCACAGATCAATTCGGCGGTCAAAATCGCGTACTGGCCTAAACGAGTATAGCACGCAGCAAGCAGCACATGACGCGTGATGGTTCCCGTATGGATTAATACAAATCAAAATCCCATGAACAGGGCAAGCTCAGCATACGTTCTGCTTGCTACGTCTACCGCGCAGATCCGCTTCCATTTCTCTTAACTATCTCCTGGAACTAGACACTACGAGCACAATATCTCTCCAGGTATTGGACCTACGCAAATAGCGGTTTCAACTCTTCAACAGATGCAAAATCCACTCAAGACCTGGCCGGCGAGTAAAAATATTCACTCCTGCTGCAAATTCTAATCCCGATCAATTTTTTGCAACTTAGACTTGAAATTGGTCTGAGGCTTAGGTGAGCGCCTACATTCATGAACAGGTCATTATCACCCCCCGTGAAACCGAAAGTGGAGTCGAAGGCTCTAGTTATTATCATTTAAGCCAAATCCAAGGTTTATTATGGTCCCCAATGTCCACCACCGACACCAAATTTTTTCGGTTTCCCGTAGAAATTCTGGCTACAGCAAAGAGCGCCCATACGCTGTGACTAGTTATACTTTCAATCTGCCAGGGACCTCGTGTCGGAAGAAGGCGTCGTAGTTTTCGGGTATATTTTCAAAAAGGTCTTGGGAACGTTTTCGTTAGCGTTATCAGACTCCTCGAGAGAGTCTTTGTACCTTCATGAGTAAACATCCGAGACGGGTCGTATTTTCCCTTCGAGTACCAAGTTCAGGAGGAATGGATAATGCTAGAGAAGCGGCCGACCAGTCATAACACATTAATATTTCAACTTGAAGAGGTTTTCTTGCCTTTTGGGCCATCAGTTGACCACCGCGTACTGTGACTAAATTTTCCATCGTCATCCCGATTGAAAAGTCATTGGTTGTATAAAAGAAATCGCCAATCAATGCCGCATTTCCACATTTCCGAGTCGCTTTGATAACTAGCGAGCGGACAGCGAGCGATTCAATTAATACAGTTAGTTAGCGAAGCTCGCTGAACGCCACACTGCTTGCGAGTGCCTCTGAGAGTGGCTAGGTACGTTATAATTCCCGATTGCGCTGGGTAGGTGGAGCCCCGCAGGTGAAGAGGAGAAAAGGTAAAAGGTGAAGAGGCGGTCACGTGGTAGTGGATGTCGCGGAGTAGCTTCCGCCCAGCATTATGCGCCCTTACGTCATCCTTTTGCGGGGAAGCTATAACACGCCAGAATGGGGGGTAGTGGCAGTTGCACGGGCATATGTACTATACCAGCACCCCTCTTACTTCTTTGTAGTTTCCATCTCCTTCATCTTCATCTTCATCTTCTTCATCTCCTTCATCCTTCACATCATCCTTCCTCCTCTATACCAACCCGCCAATAATGGCTTCCTCATGGTTTCAACGTTCAGCACCGTCCGAGGGACGACATTACTCGGATTTAAAGCCACCCGATGTCGAAGTCCAAGTGGCTAATCGCGAGCCGCACCAATATCACTTCAACTCTACCGCATTGCCTCAAGCTACACGATCTGAACACTCTCACTCTCAGCTGCATGTCCAGTCAGCTTCTCTCTTCGATATTGGCATTTTCAAAGACACCCTTGCTCCCTCTTTGGCATTACATTCCTCATTCGCATTCTTGTCGTGGGCCGTTGGACGACAAATAAACCGCGTCGACGCCAAAGACTGGTTATGGCCCACTGCACAAGTGGTAAATGGATGGTGGTCTGCTGTTGGCCGCCGTGTATTCGAAGGCATGTCACTTTCTCAAGCCTTAAGGCGCTTGTCCTGGCCTGAGCGTTTGATTCTGACCGGTGTAACTGTGTGGGGAGGCCGTCTATTCTATCGCATTGCCTCGCGGTCCGTGAAGCGCGGCGCCGATGATCCAAGATACGAAGAAAGCGGCATCAAGAAAGAAGAGGGCTTCTGGAACAAGGCGTTTTTTACCATATTCCTGCCTGAGGCCGTTTTCCAAAGCATCATCAGTCTGCCTTTCACCGCTCCCTTTAGGCATGAGGGTGCCGTCTTGACAGGATATCATCCATATATACAGATGCTGGCTGTAGGTTTATTCTCTGCCGGCTTTGCGCTCGAGACATTAGCAGACTATCAGCTTGATGTCAGCAAAGAACAGAAGAGCGGCGGTTCGAAGAGAGACGGTGTTTGGAGTATTGTGAGGCATCCAAAGTATGTAGCAACTCCCTACGATGCCCATATCTGTATACATTGTGCGTCTAATTTCCTTTGATATCTAGTTACCTTGGAGACACTCTCGTTCACCTCTCGTTTCCTCTTCTCCTCTTCGGATCCGACATGCTTGCGCCCATCGAGCTGCTGGGGCCATTAGCAAACTACGCTTTCTTACGTTATTTTGGCGGGGACAAAGAGAATGAGACAAACCAAGAGGAGCGGGAGCTCATGGAGTGGCGCAAGGAGAAGAACTCATTCTGGCCACAGATGCGGGAATTTAGGAATAAGTGGACCTGGGTTGTGATCGGATGTGGTGCCTTGGGCGTTGTGATCGAGGAGGGCGTGCGGACATTCCATTGAACTCCGGGCTATTAAATACATCTGAACTTCAAGCTAATGATTAAGGCATTCCAGGCAGACCAGGGATTACTGCGGGCGTTAGAGGTGTTGTCGACCTGAATCGGACTTGCTTACTACCCTCTTACTACTATCTTTGATGCCTACCACCTTATGACTGACCACCCTGCTGCTTACCACCCTACGTCTTACCACCTGTTCCTGTTGCCTGCACCTACATCATGTATATATGGTATATACCGTCCTTGCTTGTCCCTGATAGTGCTAAGATATACACCTGTCGAACGGTAGAACTCACGTGTTGACCGATCTGTGAAAGAAAAGAGATTGCATTAAAAAGAAATTTCCACATAATACGCCAGGAAGCTCCATTAAGTATCCGTTCGCTTTAGCGTCGTTAGCCATTTCTCGTGAGTTGTGTGATCTAGTCCTCGAAGCCACTCAACGGTTTTATTTCTTACCGGATTTGGAAGTCTTTCGTATTCCCCTCCGTTAGTCATTAGCGTCTCCGAAATTGTTACCCAAAGGTCAATATCTTGATCTAGAATGATATAATTATCAAGCCCAATTCTCTTGTCTGTCAGAGCATTTACGGGAATGATGTGTGGGATGCCGGGTTTAGCCTCCGGGATCCCGCCCGCATTTGAGGAAACGACTGGAGTACCACGAAGTTGTGCTTCAGTCACGACAATCCCCCAAGATTCTAGCCAGAGTAATTGTTGAAATAAACGACGGAGGGGAGTCAAAAGTATGGTAGAAAGGTTGATTGATATTTGGTAGATATCGTTTACGCGCTTAACAAATGTTGCGAAACCCCCTCAGACGTGATTTCGATGGTGCATCACGAACGTGGTTAGTCACCCGCTTGCGGGCCGATTGACTCCGCACCAACGGAATCACGTCTGAGCTTGCTGAGGTAATACCACGATCGTAGTTAGTCATTCGCTTGCGGGCCGATTGACTCTGCACCAATAGAATCGCAGCTGAGCTTGCTGAGGTAAGAGCTTGCTGAAGTAAACAACGGCGACACTCTCCAGGTTCTGAAGCTAGAAAAGCCACCTCACTAACCACCTGTATCCCTCTTCTACAGCTATCATATCCCAACCCCATTTCTTAGGCCAGCCTTTATTCTCTGAACTTCTCGGCCGCAACTACAAAATCGGCACAGGCACAGAACGAGAAGCACTTCATTTCATTATATCGCACAAGGTACCATCATGGGTGCGTTGACGAACGTAATCCGAATGTCTATCTCTTCTAGGTAGCCCAGAACGACAGCACATGCTAACAGCAGCCAAGTATCCTACTTATACTAAGCCTCGCTTCTTTCATCCCCCAATATCGTCACATTCTGTCCCGCGGAAACTGCGCCGGAATTGTTCCCAACTATGTCCTCTTTAACCTCATCGCAGCCACGGAGCAGTTTGCACTTGGACTATACTTTATCATTGACAATACCGAGGTGGAGGATAGTATCGTACGGTCCCCGCCAACACTAGGTGACTGGCTCAACCTGGCCCAGTTTACCGTCGTCTGGCTATGCCATTTAGTTCTGTGAGTGCAACCCTTGCTAACTCCTTAGCACCCTTGCGCTGTTGGGGCGCGTATGGACGGCAGTGCAGTTAATTAACCCTTTATTCAAGCTTCGGACTATATCTCTACCACCCACCATCACGCCCCTCCGCCAAAAGAACCATAATCGCCATCTACATCGCTTTTCTCCTTATCTCACTCGCGCCAGTCATCTTCGAATCTACCCTACCGCCCCCCGGCACCGACCCTAACCACGACCGCCGCTGGGTCTCTGCCATCTTCTTCTACACGCACAGCATCCTTGTGAACCCCATCGTCACCGCCATCGCCGTCGCCGCGCTGTTCCCCCAGGCGCGCGAGACGTGGTCTCGCTCAGACCCCGGCGCGCTGAGCGTCCATGCCTTGGCCGCGCAGGCTGTCGTTTTCGCTGTAGTGGCCTTCTGCTGGCCGCTGCGTATGACACTACATGCCTTGGCCGCGCAGGCTGTCGTTTTCGCTGTAGTGGCCTTCTGCTGGCCGCTGCGTATGACACTACATGCCTTGGCCGCGCAGGCTGTCGTTTTCGCTGTAGTGGCCTTCTGCTGGCCGCTGCGTATGACACTACCATTGGGTGTCGGTTTCATCACGTGGTATCAGCTCATCGGTTGGGCAGCCGTGGACAACTTTGTGTTTGCCATTGTCCAGTCGGTGCTATGGTGGATCTCAAGGCGAGCCAGATTAAGTGGGTCTATAGAGGGCGAGGAGACTACACCTCTAATATAACCAGATTTTTATAATAGTTTTTATTATCTTTTTAATATATTTATAACGTAGGTAATAGAGTTATAACGGCAATAGAGCTATAATAGTTTATAGTAATTGATAAGTAATTTCTATGGAAACAAACCAAAAAACGAACAAAGGGAATCTGCTTATATAAGTAGGAAACGCGTGTGGAGGACTCTTCCAGATCCATCCTTAGAGAGAAGCATGTTATAATTGAAACTCGATATATGCGGAATTTTCTTAATTTATAAAGATGTCATCCAGTGCCAAGTAATCCTTACTCAAACACGCAAGCCGAACCAGCAGCCATGAGTCAGGTATTGGATGAACACCAATCGGACCCAAAAGCTCCCAGATTCTATCCTCTTATTTTATGACTCTCTTCTCCAGATATCGCCAATCCATACACAGCCCCCGCGCTCTTTTAGATACTGCGAAATCGCTAATTCCGCTCCGCATCCGTCCCTCGCTTGTAAATCAGAGGATACTCCAGCGCACGATGGCAACTGCAATGGCTAAGCGCCTCGAAGGCAAAACAATTGTCGTGACGGGGGCTTCATCTGGTATTGGACGGAGCACGGCTATGGAATTTGCGCGGACAGCACCCAAGAATCTCAAGCTTATCCTCACAGCGCGACGTATCGACACTCTGAAAGAAATAGCGGCGGAGATAAACAAAGAGGTGGGCGAGGGTGTGAAGGTGTTACCCATAAAACTCGATGTGAGCAAGCCGGAGAAGGTAAAGGCATTCGTGGGGAGGCTGCCAGAGGAGTTTAGGGAGATCGACGTGTTGGTTAATAATGCGTATGGTTTCCTTCTGCCCGACTTCTCATTTACATAACTTCTAACTTTGGAGATCTTGGATAACATTGCTAATAATATATTTGCATACAGTGGCCTTGTGAAAGGCGTAGCACAAGCTCCCTCTATCGCCGAAGAAGACATAAACGTTATGTTCGCGACCAACGTAACCGGCCTCATAAATATGACACAAGCTATCTTACCTATTTTCAAAGCTCGCCCAGATGGCGGCAAAGGTGACATTATCAACATTGGTAGTATAGCAGGGCGAGAACCGTATCATGGGGGAAGCATCTACTGCGCGACAAAGGCTGCTGTACGGAGCTTCACCGACGCGCTGAGGAGGGAGCTCATCGCAACGCGGATTAGGATTATTGAGGTCGATCCGGGACAAGTGGAAACTGAGTTCTCGGTGGTGCGATTTTACGGGGATAAGAAAAAGGCAGACGCTATATATGCGTAAGAGATGCCTGAGGTTGCATCATCGAGGTCGCCAGCTAATTTTCGTAGGGGCTGTGAACCTCTTACACCAGACGATATCGCCGAAGTCATAGTGTTCGCTGCTGGTAGGAGGGAAAATGTAGTCATTGCTGATACATTAATCTTCCCAAACCACCAAGTAAGTCATCATCTACTTTCTTAGGGCCCCTGGACTCGGGCTAATATATGGAAAGGCTGCGGCGACTGTCATGCATAAGAAGTCGGTGTAAAGGCAATTATGCTGGCAAAGAGTAGGCTAGCATAGGTGGTGAGATGTATAAAAAGTCATCATAACGAGCGTTGTATAGAAATTCGATCCGGGATGACAATGAGTTATTTGAGAGGAATCTGTCGAGGCATCACATAGACGATACATGGATAGACAGTCTAGCCTTCGTAGGCAATTTAAAATATATTTTACAGCACCATGTACAGGTATATCTATGTGCTATCTATTTTCTGCATTTCCTCTTCAGCTCCTCTTCTTCCTCTTCCCTTAATCGCTGGTCAATCTTGGCACCTTTGCGTGGCTCGTTACCGTGCAATTGTACCCGTATGAACCAATCAGCGCCCTCCCAAGTACAGCTGTGCTGAGGGACCGGTGGCCTAAGCCGACATACCGGTAATGTAGCATCCTCATGAAATCGTTGTCTCAAGACTCTTTGGATTTGGTTCATGTTCAAACCGCAGAACCCGTTAGTCCTATACGACTATGCTCAGGGCAGCACGGGGAAAATTACCCTTTCCTGACGCACGAGCTTGTTGGAGATAGGTCGTTGATCCTTTGAAATGATACTGTTAGTAAACAGTACCGCTGCCGGTGTCGCGTGATTACACAACGTTCTTGAATCGTTAGCAGGATGGCTGTTAGGCCTGGCGTCCTTGTATCGTTCCGCTGTGTTGATCTCCTCATTCCTGTATTTCCCCTAGAGGGATAAAAATATCAGAAACATAATGCATAGAATTAAAGGTGCTTGGGTCTCACCTAGTCGCCATCCTCATAGATGGACCGTTGACCGACGCTTGGTTCCGCTTATGGTGGAAATTTGGGATGACTGTTTAAGTTCGAATAGGAGATAAAACGAGCTAGATTTAGAGCTCAAAAGTTGGGTAATTGAGAGGTATTGCGTGGTGTCGAGAAATCGGTGCTGGGAATTTATGGAGCTCCACAGAACCTATGATGTTGTGATGAGTGCACGCCTAAACTTGCTCACCCAGCAAACACCGAGCGCGAATTCCCCCGAGACTTTTTAGCAGCATCTCGGCCTACTCATTGTTTCATTTCTTCTTTAACATAAAATCTAGGAGGGTATCTGGAGCAAAGTGTGAAGGGAAATGTCTATCCTTCTATAACTTTCCAAAACCAAAACGCCTTCTAGCATAACCACCACAGCAACCAGTCACCTAACAGCAACAGCATGCATGACCCAAATTAAAGAGTAAAGAAATACACAGAGAGTAATTTTGACGGAGGGAGTTGAGTCCTCACTCCATCTCAATAGTGCCAGGAGGCTTGCTAGTGACTGTATGGTTGTTAGTATACGGCCAGGGTTTGGGAATTTAGACAAAGACTCACCGTCGTATACAACGCGGCAAACTCCACCAACCTCATTGACGATCCTCCGGCTCACTTTCTTCAGGAACTGCCCGTCAAATGGATACCAGTCTGCCGTCATGAAATCGCTGGTTTCCACTGCTCTCAGCGCAATGACTTGATCGTGCACCCTCTTATCTCCCATGACGCCAACAGCTTTGACCGGAAGCAGAGCTGCGAATGCCTGACTAATTTTACGGTAGAGCCCAGCAGCCTTGATCTCCTCAATAAAGATGTGATCCGCTTCGCGTGCGATGCGGACTTGTTCAGGGGTAACTTCGCCCAAGATTCGGATGGCGATTCCAGGTCCTAATTACGCTATGAGTTGACTTGGAGTAAGAAGTTTTAGAGAAAGACAAACCAGGGAATGGGTGACGCCAGACCAACTCCTCTGGAATCCCCAGATTCGTGCCGAGCTCGCGGACTTCGTCTTTGAAGAGCTCACGGAGGGGCTCGATGAGTTTGAGGTGCATACCGGCGAGAAGGCCGCCAACATTGTGGTGGGTTTTGATCGTAGCGCTCGGGCCTTTGAAAGATATACTCTCAATCACATCTGGGTAGAGAGTGCCTTGTAATAACCATTCAATCTCGCCAGCCTTCGATGATCCAGCTGCTTCTGCGGCGATCTTCTTTGCCTCCTCTTGAAAGACTTCAATGAAGGTGTTCCCGATAACCTTACGCTTTTTCTCTGGGTCGTCCTTGACTCCTTTGAGCAGGCCCAAGAATCGTTCGCTAGCATCCACGACTGTGAGGTTGATGCCCAAGTGCTTAGTCAGGGTTTCTTTGACTTGCTGCGCTTCGTTAAGACGTAGAACTCCATTATCGACCAAGACGGCATGGAAGCGATCGCCAATAGCTTCTTGCATCAATTTCGCGGCGACTGTAGAATCGACACCTCCACTGACAGCGCCAATGACTTGACCCTTTTCTCCGACCAGAGCTCGGATCCTAGCAATCTCTTGATCGACGAACTTGCCCATAGTCCAGTCCTGTCTTGCCTTGCAAATATCCACGGCAAAGTTCCTGAGCAACTGTGTCCCACGAGGAGTATGAGTGACTTCCGGATGGAATTGAATGCCGTAATACGGCTTGTCTTCATGTGCCATGCCCGCAAATGGAGCATTTGAAGTTGTTGCGATCGTGACAAAAGATGGAGGCAGATTCGACAGTTTATCTCCGTGTGACATCCATACTTCCATATCGTCCTCAAGTCCGTTGAAAAGAGCGTCTACATGGATATCCTTGCCTGAATTTCTCTCAACCTTTAGAAACGCATGTCCATATTCCCGTTTCTCTCCTGCCAGCACGTTCTTTCCGAAATGCCATGCAATTTCTTGCAAGCCGTAGCAAATCCCTAGGATTGGAACATCAAGATCGAAAACGGCGGGGNCGACATGGGGTGCATCGTCCCAGTAAACGGAGTACGGTCCCCCGGATAGAATAATCCCTTTTGGCTTCCAGGTGAGCTCGGAAAGCTTTTGGGTGCAGGGAAGCATCTCAGAGTAGACATTGAGCTCACGCAGACGTCGAGTGATGAGATGCGAATATTGGGAGCCGAAATCAAGGACGAGAATGGTGTCGAATGTCTTGTGAGGCTCGATCGTTAGTTCCCCGTTAGCAGCCATGTCGAGGATGTCTAGACTGGACTGGGGGCAGTATAAAAAGGGAATATGATGCGAGGAGGGGATGCTCACGATGCTCGGCTTTGACTCTTCGATTTTTTTTTTGGTGGAGCGAGGGGTATGCATAGGGCTGAAGATTAGAGTAGTGGACCGTGCGCTTATCCACCAGATTTTCATGCCGAAGCCATTGCAGGAGCCCAGGACTGATCCGTTCTAACTTACATCTTCCAACATGGTGAAACGGAAGCAGAACAGAGATTCGGAGACGTTAGAAGATGCGCCTCCGCGTAAGGACAAAAATGGGGAGGATGATAGCAGTGATGAGGTTGGTATTCTCTCCCACAGATGACGGATCGACTTTTGCTAATTCGAAGCATCTTGTAGGATATGGACATGCTCGATGTTGAATTCGAATGGTTTGATCCGCAGCCGAATGTCGACTTTCACGGCTTGAAGACTCTACTACGGCAGCTCCTTGATATCGATGCGCAGTTGTTTGACCTCTCTGCTCTCGCCGACTTGATACTGTCACAACCGCTGCTCGGCTCAACTGTAAAGGTTGATGGGAACGAATCAGACCCATATGCCTTTCTGACAGTCCTAAACTTGCATACACATCGTGTAAGTATGGCCAATGCTGGATAGGAGAACACTAGCTGAATTACAAAATCTAGGAGAAACAAGTTATCAAAGATCTCACACAATACCTTCTCGAGAAATCCTCCACCAATTCGTCTCTCTCCCAGCTTTCGACTTTCCTTTCTCCCTCATCAGACGCACAAGTTGGTCTCATTCTCACAGAACGCTTCATAAACATGCCACCCGAAATTGTGCCGCCTATGTACAAAATGCTGCTCGAAGAAATTTCCTGGGCGCTTGAGGAAAAGGAACCCTATCAGTTTTCTCATTACCTTATTCTTTCCAAAACGTATACTGAGGTTGAGTCAAAGTTAGATCAGGAGGAAAGCCGACCTCAGAAAAAGAAGAAGAAAGATGCACAAACGGAGACATTCTTTTTCCACCCTGAGGATGAAGTGTTACATAAGCGTGCGTTGGGGAATACAACTTTTGACTACACTAAACAGGGTGATAATGGAGCTTCAGACTCCAAACGGGCCTTCCAGGAGTTGGGGGTGCGGCCTCAGGGGCATATGATTCTGATAGAAGGCGGAAGCTTTGAGGGAGCTGTCAAGGCAATAGGCGAGTATCTAGCCTCCCAATCATAACGAAGTTGAATGTCTTCCCCTGATATGCGAGGGAATGAGATTCGAAAAATAAGTCGGAATATGTAGAAAGCATCGGGATCAACGCTCATATGACGTTTCGTGGGCAAGATATTAAAAGGGGGCAATATCGGCGTGGACTTGAGTCTAAGCGAGATAAAAACTTCTGTGGCCAACAGATTGGTCTCAATCGCTGGGATTTATCACCTACTATTCACACGCTTTAAGTGGTTATATTTCTATGCAAGCTAACCAGGGATGCATATCCCTTCCGACGGTGGAATTCGTCCTACGGTTATCGATAAGAGCTAGTCAATAGAATCAGTAGGAAAGGCTCCGTGACCATACGCGTACTTTTAATTCTAGTGTTCGCGCACGGTCCAACTCTCGTAGGACACCACCGTTGGAAGGGATAACTATTCTATTACTTATATAAGTTATAATTACTATATAATCTAACTAATTATAATCATAATCAGTCTTTTAACTATAATTACGTGTTTACAATTAATATAATTATAAATAGTAAAAATAGGTAGGAATAGAATATACCAATAAAGCTCTAGTGTTTAAAAAGCTAGCTTTGATATATTGTTAAGGCGGGAGGCCTCGCGACGGGAGATATAGCCGTTAAAGCTATTAACCTTAAGGAATCTATTAATAAAATGATGAGTGGCGACACGGGTAGGAATACGGTAAGTAATAAGGAAGCAAATAAGGCAGTAGTGGATAAGAGAATTAAGTAGTAAGTATAACTCGTAGAGCTAAGATCAATCTAATCCTAATCAGGAAACTGGTGTGTAATTAGTGTAATTAACGTAATCAATTAAAACCAGGTACGGTGATTTTATAATAATCAAAACCAATGGGCTGAATACGATTACGTTGATTATGTGCATCCCTGAGCTATCTAATTTCAAATCGCTTGAGAACTCACCCATTTTCATTTCTGCGCAGACATAAATGAGGCGTCTCGCTTTCTCCTTCCTCATGCACCTTCTTCCAGCTTGCCAAAGAGGACGTGTTTTGAATAGGCTGATCAACACATGCAAGAGCCCCACAATTGTATTCGATGTTCTCCAATTCTTGTTAAAATAGCGCCGTGGGATTGACTTTTCGTTGAATAAGTGGACCTGTGATCTTCCCAGGACGGTATGTAGTTACATCCAATAACGTTCTACCTGCTAACTCCAATTGAAGGGCGACGAAGTTACTCCTGCTGAATCTGCTCCAAAGCCGAGCCTCGAGCGTAGAGTGAACAGCGAGCCCAAAGTTGCCCCCGAAGCAGCTGTTTGCTTTAGCAGCCCTCCTGTCAACGAAAGATCAATAAATCTCCCGCGCTTTCCTGAACTTGCGGCTGAACTGGAACTGTGCGTACTCGCAATGGCCGTGGTCTCCCATAAGCCAATTGTGGATTTCAAGCCGGCCCGGAATGGAATCGGTCTGAGTATTCCGCGCGTCAACAAGTTTATGTACGAGAATGGTAATTTCGCGTTCCTCCCAAAGAACGTCTCCCACAGAACGTCTCCCACTTCACTAATGCACAGGTATTCATGGATCGAGTGATTAAAGGTATGCGGCTTCTCTTGGAATATCCTCGTCTCTAAACTTACTGCTCCGAACGAAGAAGTGAGCTTACTCATGTAACAACTAGGCATGACGCTATTTCCTAATCCTAAACAGCCTGTTGCAAAGCTAATTTACCATATATCCATAGGCTTTGCTTTAGCGACTGAAGATATAAATTACAAAACATTCTCTCAGTTCCAATTACCGTGGTACATCGTCGACCTACAAAAATCATACCACGTTCTCCCTTTGTTCTAACCAAATTACACTTTAGCAAATACGTTTGCATTGGCTGGTATCTAGCGGCTCTTTTGTGTGCCCCGGCGTTTTGACTCATCAATTCACGGTTTCCTGCCACCGTATGGGGTTATAGACATGAAAACCAAATTCCCTTGGATAACCGATATTTACGCCACATGCCAAGGATGGAACAGTGGGGAGAGGATGGATTATATCTCGAGTCTTAGGCTGCCTTTCCGTTCCGTAACGTTGCGTTTGGCGGGAGCCGACATTCTCGACCTTGGTGCTTCCCATTCTACAAATCGTTCCGATGGATGGCAACGGTATTTCGCTCGTAATACTTGGAATGCAGTGGATATGATGCCGGAGCTGCAGAAAGTAACGCTTGTTGGATTGCCAACTGACGCACTACGACGAAAGTACCGAGACGCAATGCTCAGTGAATCTTTACGTGCTAATACGAAGCCCGAGGACAAGACTGATAGGAAGGAAGAGAAGTAGAAATTGGAGAGTATAGATGAGGGTCGAAAGCTCTTGGGAGGCAAAGTTGATATCAAAGACGGCGGTGTTCAGACTAACGAATGAGCCCACGAGAGTCCTGACGACAGGTGAGGTAACTCCTAGAGAACAGAATGAGTTGAGGTGAAGACATGCGAGTGGACTACTGTGGAACAAGTGTCGAGAAGCTGGAAAATGTAAATTTAGCACTTCTCGAACAAATCACCCGGACTCTATACTACCAGTAGCTAGCAATCAATCAATGGGCCACAACGCTACAAGCACAGTTCGACAAACTTATTCCGTTGCCTCTAACGCTCCTATCAACACAGCCCAATGCTTCCTCCAATTACTATGAAATTTCTACTTTACAGGCGGACAGTTTTAACCAATGACGACCTTGTCCTCTTCTGGGAAGTCATACTCTGGCACCTCCAAATTCAGTGGCGCCGGTCCTTTTCTTACGCGGCCCGAGATATCGTAGTGGGAACCGTGGCAGGGACAGAACCAGCCGCCGAAGTCTCCGGCTTCGCCGATTGGGACGCATCCGAGGTGAGTGCAGACACCTGAATCAATGCTTGATGAGCTCAAGCTCATATTGTTTGATATTGACTCTAAGGGAACTGAGGGGTGAGCATACCAAGCATAATCAACCACTCGGGCTTCTTTACACGGTCAGAGTCTGGCTGAGGATCTCGTAGTGATTCCCACTTGGTGTCCCCGGCCTCTTTAATCTCATCGGCAGTACGATGGCGGATGAAAACCGGCTTGCCTCGCCACTTGACGATGACCTGGACTAGCTGTGAGCTTTCTACTCCAGGCCGGAAATTTGATGAAATTGTAGGTTCCTTACGTTCTTGCCCTCGGGAATGGCAGCAAGGTCAATTTCGACCTTAGCTTGAGCGAGCACGTCGGCGGATGCGGACATATTGACGAGGAAATCTGCAAAACTCGTCAATCAGCAATTGTGCCCAAACTAACACACGGTATCTCCAATGCTACCATGCCCTCAATTGCCCTTCCCTACCCTCAATCCGCGCAATTGACTTCATATTCAACCGATACATCGCTTGAACCATCCCATAGAGAGTGAAACCCACCTTGCACAGTTGCCTTTGCCCCCAACGCACTCAACGCGCCCATGGTGCCCACCATGAAGTATTGAAACACCTTCGGCCCGCTCTCATCCCCAGGCTTGTTCCTGTACTTCGCGAAACTGGGGATCCGTGTCGTCTTCTCCGAGCTGCCCACGCCCTTGAAAGGACTATCGAAGGATGATGAAATCGAGACCTCGGAGATGGAGCGGGAGTGGCTGCTCAGCGCGGTGCAGGCGCGCACGGCGGGCAATTGGTGTGTTGTCCATGTGCGCGCGAGTGCACGGGTTGTGGTTGCAAGTGCTGGCATCGCGGATGCGTGAGAGTGGAGAGGCGGTGGAAAGATTGAAGCTTTGGTGGAGGTGATGTGAGGTTTCTTGTGGGAGAAAACGGGAATGCTGAGGTTAGGTTAGGTGCGACGTGATTGGCCGGGACGTCGGATCACCGCTGATTGACGATTTCCGCTGTTAGGCAGCACGGCCAGCTTGCTCTCCGCCAATCTGAAAGCGGCTTAGAAAGATATGGCTACAGCTACTCATGAACACTCCAGTTCCAGTGATAACGAAATTGAACAAGAGCTTTCAACCAAGGAACCACCTACTCCAGCAACAGACTCCTCGCATCCTAAAACTCTCATTCTCTCCCACCACGTCGGTGATATCTTCTCTGCTCCGCCGTCAACACTACTCATTCATGCGTGCAATACACAAGGAAGCTGGGGCGCTGGGATAGCTCTAGAATTTAAGAAGCGCTATCCACGGGCCTATGCCACGTACCGCACCTATTGCCTCACCGAACATTCTCCAACGACAGACCCGGTCCACACGGGTACGGCCCTTCTCATTCCGCCATGCGAGACTTCCCCAGATGCACCAGAACACTGGATTGGGTGTCTGTTTACCAGTGCCAGATACGGCAAGGGAAAAGACCGCCCAGAGCAGATCTTGGCAAACACGGGGCCCGCTATGATGGAGCTGTTGGGGAAGGTGAGAGATGTAAAAGGTGAGCGGGTGGCGGGTGTGCGGATGTGCAAAATTAATTCTGCGCGGTTTGGTGTTTCATGGGAAAGAACACTCGAAGTTTTAGAGGGTCTAGAAGTTAAAGAAGGCTGGAAAAGTGCTGTGGAGGTCTGGTCAATTGGTTAAGCCGGTTTTGGAGGTCGGCCATTATTCTACTTTCCTCCAATATCTCTCTTGGGCACTGCGAGTTGCTGTGAGGTTCATCCTGGTGTTCGGACTTGGATCTGTAATTCATATTTAATATACCCCGGCCAGAGTAAAGATGCTGGATATGATTTAGACATGATAACTTGCAATTCTCGGGTTTAAATTTGGTGACTTCTGGGTAGATTCGTCAATGTCTAGGAATACATTAGTTCCCAATAGAGAATGTGTAACATGATTAAGCAGGAGGAATGTTATGGTCACAGCCAAACCATTATTGATTTACAATAAACAGGCGCTTAGGTACGCCAATGTTTCAAAGATAATTTTCCATACACAATTAATGATCTGTTTGGTACACCATAAACTCTTAACACGTAAAAGTAACATTCGTAAGTCCCCATTCTGTGGCTCATGATACCCCAGAGCTCGTGGGATTGTCCCGTACTCCAGCGCCATTAGCGGCTGAGGCATAAGATTGAGCATAACCTTGTCCCGCATTTCCATTCGTCCTTGGCCCTCGCATCTCCATTTCCAGCCGCATCGCAGCAGGGCCGCCCAACTCTCGACCGCGTCCGGCTTCGTGGGGGTCCACTTCCATCTCTTCATAACCTTCTTCCTCATCATCATCGGCTTCGGGTTTGGTATGACTATTACGCTCTGAAGAATGTTCGCCATTCCCGTTTGTTACGCTTGTATTCGAAGGACCTGCTAGTGTAGTTTGGCCGTTAGCTAGAGTTGAAGTGGATGAGGACGTAGCCGCTTTGGCGGCCTTCTGCTCTTTGTATTTCTTATAGGGCATTGTTTTGGGGACGACGTCGGATAGAAATTCGAGGTTATCGATACGAGCAACTGCATTAGCTGTTCATCCCTCAAAGATCAGCATATTATCCGTTCCAGTGGAAATTTATTGAAAGGAAGTAATATGGGAGAAAGGCTGATGACATACCAACGTCCCGGTACTGTATATTCCGCCGCGGTTTCCGTTCCGTCTTGACAACTGTGTGGGTTTGTTCGGCAAAGTACTGAATGAACATTTCTGTTGCAAGGGCGATAACGAAGGCAGCGTTATTGGAGCAGGCACCGACGTCCTCGTCGGCATTGATAATCTTCTTGACGCGGGCCACTGACAGGAGCAGAAGCATTAGCAAGCTACCCCAATACGTTCTGTCTGGGCGGTGGCTGTGCGTCATAGGGCAGAACATGACTGTGAGACTTGAAGTGAACATGATGGGTGTCTCTTGGAGCACTTCTCCGTTCTGTAATCCAGGGCATTCTCAGATATTATTGTGGCGATATAGGATGTATACGGGGGCGTATAAAGAGGGTTACTCTCTCCTTGATTTGTTGAGAGCGAGCGAGCGTGAAATTTATGGTTTGCATGGATTTCGAGACTTCCATTTGGGCATATTGGGCAGATAGTGTTCCAAATGAATGAGAATATTGTAGTCACACATGAGATAGAATCAATTACTTACACGGGAGTGATACCGCCCCAACATATTCCTGAGGAGGAGCAATTGGAGTGTTGTTGTAAGGCATAATAAGTTGTGAAACTATTCGTGATGAATGGTATAATCTTCTCTTCAAGTCCAGGCTGCGGGGAAAGAGACAATTTATCGATGAGATTCTGGGCTTGCTCCAGTTATGCGGCGTTGTGGTTCTAGTGCCTTTACGATCTGACGCGCTCTTTGCCGACGGATTTCGAATTGCTCGTATAGTAACGCGTGTGGGGTGGAGGTGTGATGGGACTGTCGGAGGGAGAGTTTTGCGAGACGATACGTGTGGTCTCCCGTACATAAATCTACGGCATACATTACATTCCTCATCCGCGCATACCATTGATGGCGCAGCGAGCTCCAATGAGCTTGAATAGGGATTCAACTAGCCGCTTAATGAAATGAGCAGAGCCCTTTTATATTTTATGTACATGATGCAATGAACCGCCGATCGAGCTTCAACTCCGCGTCTCGCCAACCGACGCGCACTGGATCCTACACTCCATCTATACGATCGCTCACTCGACGAGTCCCCACTCTCTCTAGCGCAGAACAAGGGAATGATGAGGCAACGACAAGCGCGGACCATGCTATAAATGAGGAGATTGAGGAGATCAAAAGATATGAGGTATGCTGGAGCATTTCGGAACTTGTACTGTTCAAAATACTAACAGGCATCTAGGATTTTACTACGATAGGTACTTAAACCCCATATATAGCTTTTAACCCTAATTCAATCCACATATACTAAGCGTCATTTTAGACTGGGTGCAGGATGCTGCGCGAGAACAACTTCGAAGAAAAGCACGGCGGCAGGAGAAGGCAGGATTCTTCGAACGGGAAGGAGGCATAGGTTGGAGAAGAAAGTTATGGGATTCTTATGATGCTGGACAGGCATGGATAGTTGTCACCATAGTTGGTATATATTGGAACCCATCTGCAACTCGGACGAAAAGAGAGCTGACCACTGCAAGGTTCGGCTATTGGATTAAATGCTGCGTTCCTGAACATTGTGACGGAGTGGCTTTCTGATATCAAGCTTGGACATTGTACTACTGCATTTTATTTGAACGAGAATTTTTGCTGCTGGGGTGCAGAAAACGGTAAGTTATTATATGCTCTTAGCTGGATTCTTCTGACAAGACTAGGGTGTCCTGAATGGAAGCGATGGAGTGGCTTTTGGCTGTGGAATTATATTCTTTATATCCTCTTCGCAGTACGTTCAGAATATTCTTATCCTTATCAGCCAGCTAACATCG
The DNA here is from genome assembly GCF_001692895.1 of Cenococcum geophilum 1.58. Classification (NCBI taxonomy): domain Eukaryota; kingdom Fungi; phylum Ascomycota; class Dothideomycetes; order Gloniales; family Gloniaceae; genus Cenococcum; species Cenococcum geophilum. The sequence goes on along the minus strand of NW_027137579.1, from coordinate 1,809,565 downwards.
ACATAGACAATATTCGCATTTACTTCTGCTAGACTGGTCAAATCATTTGCTCCATACGCCGCCGGATCGGGCATCTCGGAGATTAAATGTATTATTGCAGGTTTTGTCATGAAAGGATTCCTTAGTGCGATGACATTACTCATAAAGTCTATCGGTCTACCTCTTGCTATTGCCTCAGGTTTATCAGTAGGCAAAGAAGGCCCCAGTGTTCACTACGCTGTGTGTACTGGAAATGTCATATCTCGATTTTTCGACAAGTACAGGCGCAATGCTGCTAAGACTCGTGAGATTCTTAGCGCTTCTGCGGCGGCTGGTGTAGCCGTGGCTTTTGGTAGTCCGATAGGAGGTGTACTATTTTCTCTTGAGGTATAATGGAGTGCTTCCGAGACCAATGTAACGCTAATCCAGACCTCAGGAAATGTCAAACTATTTTCCACTCAAGACTATGTGGAGGAGCTACTTTTGTGCACTGGTGGCCACTGCCGTTCTTGCTGTAGGTATTTCTTTCTGTTACATATTTGTATGCTGATGAGGTGTTGCAGGCAATGAATCCATTCCGAACGGGGCAGCTCGTCATGTTTCAAGTCAAATACGATCGCTCTTGGCACTTCTTTGAGATCTTGTTCTATCTCATCATTGGGGTGTTCGGAGGACTTTACGGTGCATTCGTCATTAAGTGGAACCTCCGAGTACAAGCATTTCGCAAAAAATACCTCAAAAGCTATCCAATATTGGAAGCTACCTTGTTGGCAGTCATCACGGCCATCATTTGTTATCCAAATATGTTCCTGCGCATCGATATGACGGAAAGCATGGAGATTTTGTTTCTGGAATGCGAAGGCGGGCATGATTATGACGAACTTTGCGAGTAAATATTTTGGTTATCACCTTCCGGCGTAAACACCCTACTAATTCAAAGTAGTCGTAAGAACCGGTGGCGAATGATCTTTTCACTCGCGATTGCTACGATTATTCGAACTTTGCTAGTAATAATATCGTACGGTTGCAAAGTCCCAGCCGGCATCTTCGTACCATCTATGGCCATTGGAGCTTCGTTTGGCAGAATGGTTGGCATCTTTGTGCAGCATCTGCATGAGTCATTCCCAAGCTCGGCCTTCTTCGCTGCTTGTCAACCTGATGTTCCATGCATTACTCCGGGGACGTATGCTTTCCTCGGAGCTGCAGCAGCTCTAAGTGGAATCATGCACATAACGGTATCTGTCGTGGTTATCATGTTTGAACTGACTGGAGCTCTCACATATATCCTTCCAACTATGGTAAGTTTATCTTTACACGAAGAAAGTTCCATTTCTAATCACCTCCTAGATCGTGGTGGGTGTGACCAAAGCTGTAAGCGAACGCTTTGGCAAAGGTGGCATTGCGGACCGCGCAATCTGGTTTAACGGCTTTCCCTTCCTGGATAACAAAGAAGAACATACCTTTGGTGTTCCAGTCTCGCAAGTCATGACATCTAACGTCGTGATACTCCCCGCCACAGGACTCGAACTACGCAACGTTGAGCGTATCATGGCAGAAAACAAATACCAAGGCTATCCTATTGTCGAGGACGTAGGCTCAAAAATCCTCTTAGGCTATATTGGCCGTACAGAGTTGCGGTACGCGGTAGATAAAGCGAAAAGGGAGCAGTTAGCCCCCGCGCACGCGAAATGCTACTTTACGCCATCTCCGTCTAGGCCTCCGACGACTCCTTCGTCATCGATGCCTGCTGTAACCTTCGATACGATAGCGGCGACGTCAGCGCAAATGCGTCTTGATCTCTCCCGCTTCATTGATTCCACCCCTCTCTCCGTACACCCACGCCTACCTCTCGAGACTGTCATGGAGTTATTCAAGAAGATGGGCCCACGCGTCATACTTATTGAGTACCGAGGTCGTCTAACAGGGTTAGTGACCGTGAAAGACTGTCTTAAATACCAATTCAAGGTCGAAGCACAGGAGAATCCAAGAGATGAACATGCATTAGACGAAGGGCAAGAGAGGGTATGGAGCGTTATGAAACGGGTTGCATTTTGGTTTGATGGTAGGCTGAATGATATAAGAACTAAGTTAAGAATAGATAGACATCAGGGAATTGAGCTGGTAAGCCCTACTAGTCAGGGCAGCTCTTTGGAAAGAAGTCGATATAGTTCTGATGACGGGACATCGGTGGAACTGGAGAATAGGGCCGAGCGTGAAAGTGCAGGGGGCTAGGCTAGGCGTTCAGAATTGGACCGATGGCTTTGTATTAGTAACACAACGACGGCAAGCTTAAGGCTTATCGCCATTCTAATGGATCACAACAATTAACCTTCTGTCCTGTCAGAGGGTCTATTTGAACTGCGTTGTCTATCAATGAATTCTTAATTGCAGAGGAATGGTAGGCTCGGCATGTGTCTGACTCTGCTCTAATAGGACTCTTTCATATCTGTTCGGATTTTCTTTCGCCTGCCAGTAAGCTAGTGCTATCCCATGATTCGTTCAAAACGGCATGCATACACGAGGGGCTATTCATTTGCTCTTTGTTACGCGATGTAGGTTTTGGGTACTTCAAAACTAGATATTCTGAGAAAACTGCCCAGGTTCTCCAACTTACGGAGGCAACTCTCGGATGCATAACGAGTATATTAAATTGAATGTACGTTTCATCTGTTCATGCAACACATCTTTTTATTGAAGAATATCCAATATTACTGTACTCAGCCTGTTCAAAGATATCTTATCCCACAAACGCCGATCCTCCTAATTCAAATTCATAGCAATGAGCGCTCGCATAGCCAAACCTCCTAACTAGATATCTTTCCATCTGCAAATGCATCATCTCCCCAAGCGTTATTCCAATGCATAACGTCTTTCGCAAGCAACTTGTGCACTGGGCCAAGCACTTCGTTTAGGCCCTGATCCTTCGCGTTCTCGCGCCGTCCCTGACCATATACATCTACACACTCTTTCATGAGGAGACACGTCTGTTTGACGTTCTCCATTATGTCCCGGCTGCCTCCGTCGGAAATGGCATTGAGGCCCGCAATGTCGGCTAGAACCTGCTCAAAGCCTGATTTTATACTCAGGTTGTTCTGGAACCGGGTGGCTCCCTCGCCCTTGCCTAGAAAAGTTATCCAGCCATAATCGCTGACGACCTTTCACTGCAGTCTTTTCTGGAAGGGAAAGAAATAACACGCAATCAGCACCACGTCTTCTGTCTCAAAGACGCGCTCCTCAATCCAAGACGATGCGTACAGTACTTCCGACTCCAGGTCTTTGATCTTCCGTCTAAGCCATATTTCTGGTTTCCAGAATTTATAAAGCTGGAAGATTCGACGCTGGAGGGCACGGAAATGATTACGGGAGAGGATTATGATGTCATTGCCGGCAAGATGTGTAGGGTACACAGAACCCTGGCGTCCTTGAGCGAACTCTCCACGTTCGCTGAGCTCACTTTGAGCTTTGTAAAATTCACGGAAGTGCTCCGGGATGTGAAAACATCGATTCCGAAGTGCCGCTCTCCGGATTCGGGCGATGGGAAGGAGTTCGGAGTATGAGGTTGCGAGAGGGACTTCGGTGCCTGATGCACTACAAAACTTTTGCACAGGCGAGCACAGTTCTTGAGGGGGCAGGGCGACCCGTTCAGGAGTCATCTCGCTCGATCCACATTGAGCTCGTGGCTAGAATGGCTCCGAGCTGCGCTGCTGACCTTAAGCCGTCGCTCATTCGACCATCTTGTAGGAATGAGGAGACTACGGCTGCAGCTGCTTGCTCCAGACCAAGCCGCGCTCTTTTGCAGATATATGTCTTGAGGTCATATTTGCTAAGCTCAAATCAGCATGCATCGAGCTCAGGGTGGAAAACGGATAACGGGGCGTTTGATCGATCATCCGCTTTAGGCAGGGATTGGTGGCGTCAGCGGTCAGCACCTAATTCTGAATCTCTGTAAGCACTGTGTGAGTCTGTTAACCTATTTCGAATTGAGCCTGAAGATGTGTGGCTGTCTCACCAACCTATCCAAAGCCTCTCCCCTGGAGTTAAGGACTGTTCGGTTGCAAGTTTTGGCTCTAGATCAGATGGGTTTGATTCTAATTCTGACGCGATTGTTCGGTTAAACCCTTCAGAATCAGGACCCAGCCACGAAATTTCCAACGTTCCTTTCACCGCCAAAAAATAAGTAGTTGAAATGGGGCTCTTGGCGTCAATTTAATATGGAGCTTGAAGGATTCCATTTCAATCTGAAGCCTCCATATTGCATACGGCCGTGCCACAGACACGTGTCAATTAGAAGGAACGCGTTCTTTCTGCCGGACTTTCAATTCGGATTTAATGCTTTTGCAACCGAATGAACCCTTAATCTAAATAGTGCAATCTCCTGCAAGGATGTATATACCCCCGAAGCTTCCAATTTAGATCCGCAAGATTACTGACGATGGTACTGGAGGAGTCCTCCACATGCGTTTCCTGCTTACATAAGCAGAGTCCCTTCTTGTTCGGTCTCCGCAGCAACTACTTCGGTATCCGTAGTAGTTACCCTGGACCCCGTAGATATAGACCTATATTAAGGCCTATATTCCTTATAATTAGATTCCATAGATTCATTCATTCATTTATCCTTAGATCTAGTTTATTAGGTTATGAGCACTCATTGCTACTAAGCTGTGATGTTAGAAGATTGACACCTTACTATAGGTTGTATTAAGGGTTACTACACCCGTGCTAGGTTATTCCTTACTGCTCTATATTATTTCTTATTATCAAATCTACGCGTTAAGTTTGTGTATTTACGCGTTAAATCCTTTTATTTACGCGTTACCATGGGTAAAGATTATCTAGGTATTTAACGCCTTAAGAAAGATGGCTTAAATTGGCCCTAATATTGGACGCAGCTCAGCACGTACCTACGTGGTAAGGGCCTTTTGCATATTATTTAGGAAGATGTGGGCCCACCCCTCTACCTAAAGCTCTAGGAAGAGAAGCCTATAATATCTATTAATTGAGTACTAAAGGACGCCGATAAGGAGGAGCGAGACAAGATCCTTAAGAGGTCTTAAATTATTGCAGATACTAATGATTTAATTCGCTTAGCCAATAAGGTACTCTCCTATGAGTATAATAAGGAGTTTAAATAGTATAGTAAGGAAGACAGCAAAGTCTGTTTAGTTATCCTTGGTATAATTAATAATGAGATCCTTACTACCTTAGAATATAAGCAGACGGTAAAGGACTATATTAATTACCTTAAGCAGACGTTTAAGGCCCGTGGCTTAATCCATGAGGCTAATATATAGGAGACTTTTGTTAAGCTCTGTTTTTAATTAGACTAAGCGGTTACTACTTTCTTAAGCCGTTACTAAGAAGCGGTTTAAGGAGTTAAGTAGGTAAAGCTTGCCCTAGATAACAAGATTATTAACTATTAATTTATTAACGCCGTCGACGAATACTTCCCTATGTAGGCTTAAATCCAATATAATAAGATTCGCGACGGCTACACGATTATACTGGTCTAATTAATTACTAACTTTACCGATAAGGCTTAGCAAAAGGACTTACTTAAGAGCTTCGCCTTAGTTAATAAGCTACTAGGTGACTCTGGTTAAAGATATAGTAACAGCCGTGGTCGCAGTAATGGTTAAGGCAGAGGCGGGGGAGCCAGCTATAGTGCCTTATTAGGCAATTAAGGCTTTGCCAAGGATGCTTTAAATAAGTATAAATGGTGCAAGCTAGGTTATCTAGGTGGCGAGGACGATTACTAGATAAAGTACCCCTATCTAAGGCCTGAATGGTAGAGACCTGGAGAGAGACGACCGCGCTTAGGTAACGGAGCAGCCTTAACGACTACTAATGAGGCCTCTAAGGGGACATCTAATCGCCCCTCTTAAGCTACTAATTTGGTAATTAGAGGGATCTTTACTACGTAGGCTATTAGGCTAGCAGCTATAGCTTTAGGAACAAATATTAAGGACTCCTGGATAGCCGATAGTTGCTTAAATATTTATATAGGCAACGATATTAGGAAGTTCGTACAGTATAAGGAAATTAAACCTCTCTAAATCTAGATAGGAGGAGGCCTAATAAAGGCCATTAGCGTTGGATTAGTTAAGCTTATAGTTGCCCAAACTAACTACTTAGCCTATATAATTATATTTACTAAAGTGTATTACTGTCCTAACTTCTTTATAAATGTCGTCTTGCTTAATATTCTATAGGGGAAGGGCACGTTCTTTAACGGTCTCTATAATATAATTAACTTCGTTAAAGACCGGGCGGAAATAGTCTATATTCTATGTGTTAACGGACTTAATACGTTTATACTAGTAGATAACCCTATAGAGGTTTCTTTTGTAATAGCTCTGGCTACCGCACGATTATGCCTTTATGAGAAAGGCGTACTTGCTAAAGCTACTATGGAGATTTGGTATAAGAGACTATAATATCTTCCTCCTGACTAGATACGTTAACTGGCCAGAAGTATAAAGGGGATTGTGGTTACTAAGGACAAGCTATTTTACTACGAGGACTGTTACCTTGGAAAGGTTAAGAAGCAAATATTAAGACGCCCTTAATAATGTAGTAATCGTATATTTAAAAAGGTGCATGTTAATATAGTTGGGCTATTAAAATACGAAGGTCTCTATGGTGAAAAGTACTAGGTACTATTTACTAATGACTGAATACGCTTTAGATGGATCTACTATATATTGAATAGAGGCTCCGCGGCCTCTACCTTAAAGTAGTTTATTTGTATAATTAAGACTTAAATAGGGATAACGATTGGCTGCTTCCGATTAGATGGAGCTGCTGAGTGGTTTAGTAAGGATATAATTGATTTCTTTAAGAACGAAGGTATAGTTACTGAGGCCTTTACCCCATACACTGTATACTAAAATAGAATAGTAGAGAAGGCCAACTACCTGGTTAAAGAAAGGGTTAGGGTGATATTAATTGAGACTTAATTACCACTAAAGCTCTAGCCTAAAGTCGCTAAGGTAGCTGTATACGGGCTTAATATGTTACCTATATTAGTTAATAAGGATAAAGCTCCACCCGCTTAAGTAATGGCCCTCACCCTAGGGGATACTAATTCTATAATTACGTACGCTAACTAGAAGATCTATAGCTGTTCTGCTTACGTCTATATTAATGAAAAAGACCCTTAGTAGTAGTGGGGTAATAAGTTTATTACAAGAGCTTAGAAAGGATAATTGGTTGGCTATAAAGGTTTATATATATATCGCGTCTATCTACCTTATAAGAATAGGGTTGTTTAATTAAGTAGCGTTACCTTTAACAAATCAGGAACCTTTCTTACTACACCGATTAGTAAGGAAGAAGGTGGCGACGGTAATATCTGCTGGGTATTACTTAAGGAACTTCCTACCAACAACACTGCACTAGAGGTCTCTCAGTTACTATAGGGAGAAGGTAAGGTCTCTCGGTCACCGTAGGAAGGAACTAAGGCTGCTTAGTTACTATAGGAGGCAGATGAGGTCTCTCGGGCTTTGTAGTTGGGGGGTAACTCTTAGTCGGAGGGTGCCTCTAGTGATTACGATATTGCACTGTAGCCTAATTGACCTCCCCTTACTGACGACAAATAGGTAGGCCTTAACTAGCAAGAGCTTCCTAATCTAGGAGGATACCTCTATTAGGAAGGGACTCCCCTAAGGGATATCTACTAGGAGGATCTGGAGTAGATTCTGCCTAAGTACTTAGATAATAAACCTGAACCTATAGCGAATACTTATACACGGTTAAAGCCACGGCTTAACTATAGCGTACTCCATAGAACTAGAAGGAAGGAGCTGGCTATAAAGGCTACCTACCTTACCCCGTCCTTCGCCTATACGTTTATAAGTGCTCTATTGTAGCCTTAGTAGATAAAAATAACTAAAGGACTACCTCCGGAACCTCGTAACTAGAAGGAAGCCGTGAATTTAATATTCGAGAAGGAGTGGAAGGCTGCAGTAGATGAGGAATGGGAGTCTTAAATGGTAAATGTCTTATTTAAGATTATTAAACTTCCACCTAGAGCTAAGGCTCTACCTATTAAATGGGTCTTTATATATAAATTTGATAAGAACAACGTCCTATTTAGATGGAAAGCACGGCTGGTATTATGCGGTAATCTGTGTCCAGGTGCGCTGCCTATTTAAGTTTAGCGGGGCCCCGACACCCGTTTTCGGGCATCGCTCTCTCGCTTAGCCGACCGCCGCTTTTGACGTCTATAAAATGCTCCATCGCCTTTACTGCCCTCTCTACTAGCTCTTTCTCCCTTGGATTTTACTTCTGCCCTAGCCTTACCCCTACTATAAGGCCCCACCCTCATGGCCTGCGCCCGCCCCTTAATACTAAACTTCTAATTATGACTAATACCGAGATGCACGCTCTTTTAGCTGACGACTTTTAAATATTTAACTATCGTTTCCACTTTTGCGGCCTATATGCTACCGTTGTAATCTCGGCATGGACTACCTTAAATAGATACGCTAGATTTGGGGAGGCTGATATTGCGTCTTCTCTCTAAGCCTTGTTTTCTCTTTACGCTTCTTCTATTTATTTTCCTCTCTAGTATTCTTATTGGAACATTAATTACGTGACGTAGTTATGGGACTATGAAGCGAGACTAACTGTCTGACCTTGGAGCAACCCCTTTCTTCTAGATAATAATTAACTATTAACTTTAATACCGCATACGTACTACTATAAGTAATATTCGTGCACGTTAATAAAGAGAGTTATACTAATAATTCTTTTTGTAGGCTATCTAGGTCTTTAGTTCTAACTTTTATATAGTCCCACTTTATCCGTATTTTATTATCTCAGCTTTATTAACTGATAGCCTACCCCGGAGTTGAGACGCCTATTTAAACACTTGGACGTCGCGCCAGAAATTACTTTAGCGCTAGCACTCTACCACGCCATTGCTATGGTTAATTAAAAAATATGTCTTATCCTTACCGCTTTAATAATATGACTTAGGAGGCTGTAATTAAAATAAGGAGCTGCGGAGCCTAAACCGTAACTAGTTACTAAAATAACTGCTATAGCAGCAGGAGTGTAAGTGGGGCAGGAGGGCGCAGCGAAAGGACGGCAAGGGGCTTAGATAAAGGGTGAACCTAACTAAAGGACCACTAAATCAATCTTCCGACTAATGAAGGAAATGCCTTATTATATGAAGCTATTATAGCGCCGGAACAGGTCAGCAGAGCTTTACGGATATTTTATATAACTGCTCGCTAATTACTCTAGATTAGTTGATTTTGTCTCCACTATAGAGTCCCTGTCTTATAAGAAAGAGCAGGTGGCATATTTTAGCGGATAAATAAGATAAATTAAGGCTAATGGGCTAGGATCTAGGGTATTCTATTGGCCCTCTATCCCCTAGGCATTAGTTTCGGCCCTCTTTAGGAAGACCTAAAATCAAAATCCGTGGAGAATAACCGGGAATATACGGTCTGGATTCGACGGCAATACTATAATATACTGTTAATCTGGGATGACCACGTTATACTACTATGCTAGGGGCACTTAAAGCATCCACTATTATGACCAGCGAAGGAGGGAAAGGTTATATGGCCGAAAGGGGTGGAGTAAGCTGATCCGGTACCGCTGATAGATATTAGTGTTGCCACTACTTACAGAAGTTGTAGATACAGCACTATTGACATAGATCCTAGTGCCGCAAGGCGTAGATAGCAGTGTTTGTTTGTGCATTTACTAACTAAAAGAAGCAATACTATGCGAGAATATTTGAAGGATTTGGTAGGGGAAGTAACGCGAAAGCCTTAGATAACTCCCTAAGTGGCTCTGGCTGGAAGTTAACCCACTAAGCCGATCCTAGTACCGTAGGCACCACCAATTCCTAGGGGATAGGCGCAATATTTATGTACTGTAACGCCTTGGCCCAAAGCTACGTGAACCAAGCCACCGCCGTTGCTATTGGGTTCGGCGGTAAGTATGAAGAGGATAATAGATTGAACTAGCTGAGGACTAGGCTATGCCGAGAGCATATATATAAGAACACGCTCTCTCGCTGATTCCTGGATTATCTCACTCCTTAGAAAGATTTTTTTATTACTTCTATATCTTTCCATCCTAATCCTTAAATTATAATGGACTCTTAATCTTTTTATATACCTAGAGCACTAACTGCCCGGATTTCTAGGCCTAAGCTATACCCCTAATTACCCTATATGCAATTGCCTCTTATTATGGCTAGTAGATAAGGTAGGCAATTTACCAAAAGAAACAAGAGTTCTACGTTAATTATTGATCTTATAGCTCTTACCCCGGAAAAAACTGTTGTAGAGTGCTAGATAGCTAGAGGTGACCTAACTAGGGCCTAAGGTGAGTATATACGTAGTTAGATTGTAGCAATAGTATCTAATATAATATAGGAAACTCGTCTATCGCCTAAAATAATGTTACTAGGAAAACTTCTGGCGGCCCCCGCGGTGACGATGACGACTACCTTCTAGAAGTGGAAGACCTTATTTTTGGGAAACATTAGAGAAAAGAAATGGGAATTTTCAGCCTTAATCCTTAACATGCGACTGCTGGGCAGTTGTTTGACAATAGGAGTTAGGAAAGTGGCCTTCTCTATGACGGATATAGATTTAGAGCTGGGACTAAAGTATCGGTTAATAGTAAAGGTAAATATATTACATTTGAGATTTCTTTATAATCGGCTTAAGGAAATTGCTTATACTATACTATAGATAAACTAGCTACACCGAATACTAGAAAACTATATAGCGGCCTATCCCACTATAACGCCTAAAGCCCTAAGCCTACTACTGTTGGTGACTAAACTAGCTTTACTTCTATTTCTAGTATCTTAAGTAATATCACGGTTGGTTATCTAGGTGCTAAACTAGGAAGTACTAATGGCATTAATAATAGCCAGAGCCTTAACGACTAAAACCATAATATTAGCGAAAGTGCCGATAAGGTAGATAAGCAGCTAGAGAAGCTAGTTAGAACCATTTTAGTCTCGGAATACCCTCTAACCCCCTCTAAGAATTCCAACTAAGGTAACCCCTAGAGAACTATAAATGACACGGGCGTCCGGGGCGAGGAGTTGGCCCCTAATCGCTCCGAAACGTATAGGAGCGGCTCTGGCTCTAACAGCGCTAGCAACTATATAAGTAATTAGAACGTCAATACTCTCCAGTAGCAAGGAATTAGGCCATGGAATGGACTGGACCGCGCCTAAATAACTAGGATTAGACGTTCTAACTTCTGTGATGAACTTGCCGAAGAAGAACTACAGGACGAATCTGTAGTGGGGGTTAGCGATTTTTGCGCACTAAGTCCGACTGAGGTAGATACTGATGACGTTTACGGCGAATACCTTCGTAGTAAGGGGGTTAACTCTGGACAAGATAGTGACCAGCATTTAGAGTAAACACTTCCCTAAAGCGATTCAGCTATAGAGTATTGTATTAGTAGCAATCCTGCGGAGAGTAACGTAAGTACGAGAAGAGCGTATTCTTAAAGAGCTTATTAAGGTATGCTTAAGATAATATTAAAAGAACCCTAGCCCACCTAATGCGTTTTCTTAGAAAATGCTACCTACGAGCATGGCCTAGCTAAGAACGTGAGCAGATTAGACCCTGTGTACTAATTATCACCGGAGTAATAAAGTTAATACGCTTTACTTTAAGCCAAGGCTCCACTATCTAGCGTTGATGCTCTACCTCGGAATACTCTTACTTAGAAACGGCCTGTCTTACTTATTAATTCCTCTACGCTCCCTTAAGATGGTTAATCCGCTAAGCGACGCAAACGCTTAAGGGGAAAAACGGGGAAGGCTAGAATGGCGAAGGAAATGCTCCTTTACGCATATCCACCTAATGAAAAGAATATGGGTTATACGGTTGAGCGTGTTAAAGCTATTCACCTTATAGATGACGGGTCTATGCTATCCACTGTGAAATGGATGTTATTAGAGGTACTAACGGATAGTCTAGTAGGAGAAGAGTATTATAGCTAGTTTAAGGGCTTATTTAAGACGGAGTTTGGAGAAAAGGAGTAGGACCTGCAACGGGAGAAGCGGCTTTAGAAGATAGTGAGATATCTATGTTACGGAGAGGATAACGATTATATAGTTGAGTATGTTAAGGCTCTTCGCGTTGCAGAGGATGGATCTATACGATGCACTGTTAGATGGGCGTTATTAGTGGTAGCGGAGGATGATCTTGGAGAAGATCTGCTTAAATAGGCTAAGAAACTATTTAAGGAGAAGTACGGAGAGGAGAAGTGGGAGTAGTAGCTTTAGAAGAAGCAGGAGGCTACTAACTAAAAGCCCTAAAGCAAAGGTCAGAAGATTTGGAGAAGGTGACGGGATATTTTTGCTGGCTATAATAGTTTTAGTATCCCTTAACTGGCATCGGCGTTGAAGAAAGAAAGATATTTTTAGTATTTATTATCTGGTAACCTAACTAATTGCTTTCGGCTTAGGTGTAAAATATACTTTTAGTAATTAGATAAACTAGCGAGGTAGGTGAGATCTAGTAATTGCTTCTACTAAAAAGGGTCTCCCTTAAGAAGGTGACCCCTTTACTAAAATCACCCCTTACAAACCTACTTTATTAAGCGCTATAAATCTTACTACAAAAAAGCTAAAGCTAGTTCTTTATTGTAACCACTTATTATTTAAATATGTTTTTATTTTGGGATGACGATATACTTCTTCGGCCTGATATATCTATTGACATTAATGAAGTAAACTGTTTTATTAATGGCGACCACAATACACGTATTGCGATGTATTAGCAACACATAAGCCAGTTAATAAATTCGCATATCTGCTGAGCTTTCCTCGAAGAAATACCATATGACGATCGTGAGAAATTATTTAAGAGCATAGACAAACAAGCACTTTTGAGATCACTTCCCTATATAGACTACGACTAAGCTTAGAAGGTCCTTACAGAATACCATAGGGAAATTAACTCTATAATTGAAATTCTTAATTATGTTAATAACTAACAGCGAGCACTATTGATATTCGCGCTTATAAAAACAGCTTGTATAAAAATATTTTATAACATGGACGAGGAAAGTAAGGATAGAGCTATTTGCAGTCTTAATGGCAAAGCTGTCTATAACGGGAGAAAGCAGATAGGTGCTGTGGCACTTAGTAGTTATAGTGCCTATCCGTTAGACTAGACAAAATTCGAAGATTTGTGTGCTTCTTATAAGAAGAAATATAGCTTTAGAGATAAAATATAGAGAGCGAATTGTTGGGACTATACCTATTATGGAGACTGTTTGCTCAATCACTATAGAATGAACTGCATTTAATGCCAAGTTCCACCACATGTTATTCGCCTTTAAGATCGGTATTACTTGTAGGAACTTAGACTAACCAAGATAAAGGTTAACGGACTTATAGTCTACCCACAAGACCAAATTGTGTACGCGATGGCAAAATTTATAGAAGAAGGAGACCCTTACTGGTATAAAGCGGAAGTCCTTTATAACTATTGTGGCGCTGTATACAATATAGCGGTATTTAATTTCCTTAGTATACTAGCTTTTAGGCAAAGGCCTTGCCTATAAATAAGATATATGGGAGGCGGAGGTAGAGGCAATAATAGTGGGTAGTGCGGTGCTAACTAGTGTAGTAGATTTCTGTTGCTTTAAAGAGATGTCTATATACTCGCTATAGGTTTATATAGTAGCGCTCGAACGGCTCGTTCTATGAGATTAAACAATGGTGCTGCCGCGTAGAATAGATTTTGGAAGTTAAAAAGGTCTATAATATACTATTTTAAGATCGCAGTACTTTTTATACGGTTATGATGTTAAAATACTATTTTTTGCTAGTAATGTTCGCTACAGTTATTTCTAAGCAGATTGTTAGCTTTAATCATTTCTGGAGACGATTTTAATCCGTTTATAATAATGTAATGCTTTTATGCTATACTAAATATAAATATCTAACTAAAATGTATTATATTAGTGCGGAAGAACTGACGTATCGGTCTCTAGCTTTATAAGTAGTACTTAGCTGTTATTGCTTATTAAATCATAAGTGGTCTCTGCCTAAATCTATATGATGTGGGTAAAAGCAATGCCGCTTTCTAAGCGCTGTGCTACGGTTTCTAAGGCATGTAGCGTAAGTAAGGAGTTAGGAGATAAAGCTGCGGCGTATTTGGCTAGCTCTGACGTAACTGAGAAGAAGTTCAGGAATATAGTTCCTACTCTATTTGGAACCGGATAAGGGGCTCTATATACTAGTGTTTAGGGGTAGCCCTAATAGTTAATTATTGTTTAAAGCTAATGATCTAACCAAGCCAAGCTTTATGCTTAGAATTAAATAGGGAACTTACTTGATATTATAAGAAGGGCCTTAGACACTAGATACCGGTAGAGGCATTAGCTACTCAAATACCCGGAGGTTATGGGCGGTAAAAAGATTATCCTGCAACTATTAATGTGACTTAGTGTTGCGGCGAAGCAGCTTGCGTGGTTTGATATTTTTAGATTGGAGCTGTGCTTCTAGCGTTAGTTCCAGGCGCGAGGGTATAAAGGGCGTTATCGCGCAGTGTTTTTTTGCTCTATAGCACTTACAATTCTTAATTCTTTTATTCTGGCCCTAAGCTCTCGCCAGCCATACTTTCTCCAGTTAAGGACCACTTGTAGCCGTCTGGTCCCGGACAGGTGGGAATTTCTCACCTAATAACAGGCTTGTCTGACCCCGCGAATATAGTCGCCAGTGTTGAGCACGTTTCTCTAATGCCTCCTAGTAAGATAGCCAAATAATTATAGATCTTTTGATTATACTAACGGCCAAGCAGGTGATAATAAAGCTCACTTTGCGGATGTTTCTGATGACAGCTTAGATTGTGAAAGAGAAGATAAACAGCCTACTAGATTCCTAAGAAGACTAAACCAAATTTTAGAAGGCGTAACCGAAAACGGTGCACTTAAATACTAGGTGGAGTGGAAGCCTAGGCTGACGAGTATTAGAGCCGCGAAGAGCAATAAGGATTTAAGGTATTGCTCGGTTCACATTATAGATAAAGTGGCAGTTTTGTGCTAGAAGCCTACTAAGGAGCCTGTGACTAACCTAATGTCCTATAAACTTCGATCTTATTATAAAAGGAATCTTGGCAAGTTTATTAAGCATATTATAAGGTTCTGAGAGCTTAGAGAGGCGCTTGAGAAGGAAGACAGAAAAACACTTGTGGCTTTGGTAGATAAGAGTGGAATATAGAAGGGGCTTAGATTGACCCTATGAAATGCCATTAATAAAAGTAGTAAAAGGAGATCGACGGCGAATCTTTAAAAAAGAAAGAGAAGTAGAGATTACCCCCAAATATATAGCGTGTGGTAAGCTTAGGCCTAAATGATTTAGGAATAGAACTTTCTCCTATAGTACTTTGAGCTGCAAGAACTTTACTTCTAGTAGACTTCGCGATTGGCTTTCCTTCGCAGTGTCGTAATCTTTGTTAAATATCGTGAGGTTTCCGCCCGTACGATATTGCCAAATTTCGTCAGCAATTGTAGAGACAGTGTTATATTCCTGTTTTGGCGGCAATAACGGGGGCGTAGTTAAGGGGGAAGCGTACGTCTTTAATTTAATTCTCCTGGCCAACCTAGGCGATTCTCTAGGGCAACTATGGCGATTCTCTAGGGCAACCAAAAAGGCCCTTGCGTATAGGCACACGCGTTCGCTATAATAGCTCCAATTTATATAAATAAGGGTTTATTTACGCAATTTAAAGTCAAATTGGTGGAGGTTGCGGCGTTATAGCAAAATAAAATCAGCTCTGCTCGTTATAAAGAAGGCTTGCTTTATAAATCCGCATGTCCTAACTTTGCGCTTTCGGAATTAATAAGAGATTATTAAGTGTCGGATAGGGCGATTAAGAATAAGAACTCTGTTGATTAAAGCCGGCTCTAGAAGCTATCTATATACATAAGGTTTAGTCCGCGTGAGCCTAATAGGGATCCGAATTGGACGTTAAGCAATGAATAATTATATATAAGGTAGGTATAGGCAATAGAAACAGGTAGTAAGATATAATCAAGGTGGTGAGATATAGGGTGGTAGTGTTGAATTGAGGTTATAGAGCTAAAACTCTGTGTATTGCTTATTTTCTATATAGGTGGTTAAAGAGATTTTAAGGAACTTTGACCGCCGGTTAAAGTTGTCTAATTGGGTGCTTGTGGGGATTTAGCGACTCCTATCCCATGAACTCGCAGGTGCCTATTAAGATTTTCCGCTCGTAAAAAGTCTTTAGCGCATTTTGAGCCCTTAAATTTGGAATTTGGCATATCTAGAGGTATTAGAAAAAAAAAGGTCGTAGTATGAAGCCGAACTTACGAGTCCGTCTATATTGAAGCATGTCTTGCCTTCTAGCGTAGCTCCTCGAATATATATTATAATTTGCTTGTGGGGCTGGTGTGGACAGTTCCGAAGTGGAAGTGCTATTGCTGTTTATAGGAGAGGTCTTTTTCTGCCGTACGGGCAGTGCAAATGGATGACCTCTGTGCATTCCCAAAGAACTATCAGGAGTTGTTGGGAGGGTTTATAGTGGTTCTATCTGCCTAGTCTTTATACTTAACTAAGTAAGTAAATTATTAAATATTTCTGAGGACGAAGGGCTAGCCACCTAAAGGATCTTATTCTGAAGTGGTTGACGCTTTATTAACTCTGGATGCGCTATATGGCATATCTAAATCTCGCTTTAAATCTCTCCAATATGTTATTTATCTTTGGCATCGATATTAATAGTTTTACAATAAGCTGGGATATGTTCCTACTTTGTTTAAGCAGTGATTGAAGTAGTATAAGCTCTGTAGATGAATTATATTAGCATTTAGTAAAAATAGTAGGTGCGGTAATAATAGTAGATTAAATGAGACTAGATATATTTGATGGAGGTAGGCTATGTTAAAGGCATAGGTAGAGCCACCTTTATTTATAAGTTTATTTATAAGAACTGTATCTATGATGTTAATGTCACTTTTAGGGTATGTCTATTGCGTATTAGGGTTGTAGAGATCTGTGGCGTAGCCGGCGGTTGTTCTAAAGGCCTAATAGTGCTGTCTATTACCTAATAGTACCTAACCTTTAATGTACGGGTTGTTAGGAGGGGGTATAGAGTGCGCGCACGGATCTAATAACTTATGTCTTATTAATGCCCGCTATATATTACTAAGCTAGGGAGAGTTATAGATATACCGGCAATAATGTAATGGGTATTTAAGATATATACGGAAGGCCACGCTGAATTACTCGTTGTTGGCTAAGAATTGGAATCCCAACTTATTGAACTTTGTGGAGGGGAAGGGATAGAGACATTTAATAAGACATTTAGTTATAAGTTAAGAGACAACTAAGACAAAGTGTACGTAAATACGATCTGGGTCGATAGACAGTAGTACGATGGTGGTAAGGGAATCCGATCTAGGTCGACACTCTATAGTTAAAATCCTTAACTATTTAGACGACTAACAGCAAACACCGCCATTATATTATCCTCCCAGATGCCGCCGTACCACTAGACTATCTCTTTCTTATACAACAAGCGTGTCTCCCATTATATTTTACTTTAGAAGCCTGGCAATTAGAACAGGCTCTCTAACTGCGTAAATCTCTATTAGGCGCTTCTAGGAATTCAAGGGCTCTATTTATATGAGTTTGCAGGTGCTTAGTAAAAGTGTCCGCTCGTGAAAAGTTTTTATTGCATTTTTGGCAGTTATGTTTTGAATTTAATATATCTAGATATATTAGAAATAAAAAAGAATCGTAACATAAAGCCGAACTTACGAGATCGTCTATGTCGAAGCATGTTTAACCTACTAGCGTAGCTCTTATAATAGATATTACAATTTATTTGTGGAGCTGGCGTAGACAGGTCCGAAGCAGGAGTGTTGTTGCTGTCCGTAGGAGAGGTCCTTTCCTGCTGTATAAGAGGTATAAATGGATAGCCTTTGTGCATTTCTAAAGAACTATTAGGAGTTGCTGGGAGGATTTGCTATGGTTCTATCTGCCTGGTTATTGTACCCGACTAGGTAAGTAAATTGCTGAATATTTCTGAGGATGAAGGGCTAGCTATCTGAAGGGTCTTATTCTAAAGTGGTTAATGCTCTGCTAACTCTAGATACGCTATATAGGACTCCTAAACCTCGCTTTGGGTCTCTCTAATATATCTATTGTTTGTCTTTAGCATTGGTGTTAACAGATAACCTAAATTAAGAGATTGTTACAGTGTCTCCTCTAAATTAGTAAAAGTTCCGTATATTAGAGGCTGCCACGCGCTATTATTATCTATTATCTCTACAAGTGCCGAAGCTAAGAAGTCCCACCCTAGATTTATATTGTTATTGCCGGAATCTTTAATTAAGTAATCCTTAGGGCTGTTATCTATACTTTCTATTCTAGCTAAGTGTATGGAGGTAGACGATTGAGAAAAGGTAGGCGGCATTGGGGCTATTGGTGCGCGTAGGCAGACCTTAGGATTATTTAGAGTCTAAGATAGATGATTTGCCATCCTATTAATTATTTGGGGAACTCCTATAACAGGCCACGTATTGTAAGTGCCTGTAATTATGTTACCCTGCAGGCCGAAGTTCGTACTACTAGGCGGCGCTGTTGTCTATGCGTAGGTGTTAGTGGATAGCACTAGATATGCTAGGAAGGGGATAGATGTACTAAGCTAGCAATAGTATCGGGAGGTTTAATATATACTTAGTCGCCATTATACTTCTCTCTATATTCTTATACGTCTTGCTTTTTTATATCTTAATATATAGGTGATTAAAGTAGATGAGCTTGAATAATCTCTAACTGTATGTTTAGATAGCTTGGCATATCTAATAATGGAGGGGTAGCTAACTGAAGGACTATATCCTGCAATTTTTCAGACTCCTTTGGCTCTAGAATTGACCGCTTAAGGCCCGGAAATATTCCTGGTATACTGAGGCTGTTAATTGTTAATGAAGTCTGCGAATCGCGGCCTGATAGTACTTGCTTTTCATTATATAAGGCTTTAGGAGTAGGTAACTATATGGGTTTACTGAGGGTAGAATAGTCATGCGGATCTACTAACTTATATGTTATTAATACTGGCCACCTTAGCAAGCGCATAATGGTTATAGATATACCGGCCACAATGGAATTATTACTTGAGGTATATTTGTAGGGCTGTACCAAATTATTTGTCGCTAACTGAGAATTAGGATCCCGCCTTATTGGATCCTGTAGAGGCGCTATAGGATAAAACTGGTTCGAATCCTCAAATTTGATTTACTTAGTGTTAAATTCTACCATTTCTAGGACCGGTACTGTTGTGCACCACCCTTTAAAACCCGAACTATTTGGTTTATTCTAAAAATAGTTTTGCACAATATAAGTGGCATAGGCTGCCGTATTCCGACACATAACACTAATGCGTTCGCCTAAAATTTCCGTAGCTGCAAGCCCTTCCACCGGTCGTTTACTGATCGGGGGTGGGTGGGAATCTATATATGGGCCGCTGTGTATGGGATAAATTACAATTTCGTGTTCTGTGCGACTGCTGGCGCACCTAAATGACTATGTACATTTTGGATGCCCGTATTTAAAGGCTCTTGTATGCCGGTCTATATACTCTCTTAATACTAAATTAGACAAACTACTAATAAGGGGTAGCTCTATACTTACTCGAACTTTCTCTTATCCGGAGTGGGTCCGTACTTATATTTAGGTCAATATGGGCAGTGAAAGAGACGGTCTGCTCTAGGGGGGATCTGATAGTAGTGGTGTTGACGTCTTGGTGGCCTATTAGCCGGATTTGTTTGACTTCTTGCCTTAGTCTCAGTTCCCGTATTGGCTTGTTTGGACTGGGGATTTATAGAATATTTAGTAATTGTTGTAGAGGATTGTAAATGCCTTCCAATATATAATTGCGCTTGGTTGGTAGGAGAAGGAATGCCGGCCGAAGCTATAAGGGAGGAAGTAGGGGGCGGGGTAAATGGGAAATCGGGCCCGTATCCTGAATTACGTGTAATTAGAAATTTATACGTATTAGCAAACTAAGGAGGGTTACGGACATACCTGTAAATAAACCTAGTTGAAAATTGGAACTCGACTCCACCAAATCCAGGTTCGTCTGAAGGGGCGCCGCGATATTATTTGGGGCTAAATCCAGGTTTTGAGTGTGTTGTCTTATATGGTTTTTTAATTTGTACCTCTTAGTGAATCCGTTGCCTTCTTGGGATTTCTTGCAATTTGAATATGGGCAGAGGTAAGGGTTGCGGCCGCCGTGCATTCTATAGGCGTTTCTTTTATGGCGATAGAGGTTACTAGAAGTCGACACAGTCTCCTAGCAATCCTTAAATCCGCATTAAACCCCCGGTATTTAGTTTGGGGTTAAATACGGATTTTGAGAGTGTTTTCTTCTTATATGGTCTCTTAATTTGTTTCGCTTAGTAAATCCGTTACCTTCTTAAGATTTCTTGCAATGTAAATCTGGGTAGAGGTAAGCGTTGCGGCCGCCGTGCATTCTGTGGGCGTTTCTTTTATGGCGATAGAGGTTATTAGAAGTCGACTTAATCGTCTTTTGGCAATCCTTAAATCTGCATAAAACTTTCCGCATTAGAATTAGTCCTATAAGTGGCTAGCACTAAAGGTATTAACTCGTCCGGAAATCGGGAGATATGGATAAATAATTTGCTATATAATGAGATATGTTTTAATCTGAAGGGGAGTGGAAGTTAAGGTTAATATAAGGAAGAACCCGACTAGCTCTCCATAAGGCATCGTTAGCGTTAAGTAGTTGCGCTAAAGGCTTGTTAGGTATAGGGGGTTATAAAAGAGGCTTGTATTGTCCATCATTAAGGATCTCCCGCAGATCTGTTGGATGAGGTCCCGACGGAGAGAGACTGACGGAGGGGGAGGAAATGGGCTTGCACCTACCATTTCTTGGGCTATGACCCATGGTATCGGATAAGGGGTAGATATAGAAGAAGGAATGTTGTATTTAAGTTGGCGTTCGTTGTCTGTGTTATGGTTGGCTACCTGATCGGACGTGTTCACCTGAATTAAGGTGGCTGGCTGTAAATGTGCATGGTTTACAGCCGCTTGTCTTAAAGTCTGTGGTAGGGTAATTCCCGTGGGGTACGTATTGTATAATGACTGCCTTTAGATTCTCTACTGGATTAATTTTAAGACTACGTGAAGGATTTATATTGCGCTTAGGAACTGTATACTTTAAGAATTTGCTTAATCCCTACAAATTTAGCGCGCTAATAAACTTATATGCATAGAACTAAGAAAATTCTACAATAACTATAGAGAAGTAGACTTAAGTTTCTAACCTTTAGTTAGGATGCAGATTGTTAACCGTCTCCTATTGTCCACCCGCTGATAAGTTATATGCCCGTGAGTGATATTGTAACTTGCCTCTGCTTCTAAGTCCTTAGTTTTTTTAACTAGTCCCCCTAAAGGATGTATCCATCCGTCTTAACCTTAAGAATATAAAGATGAGATGTTGACTTAGTATGCATAAATAATAACTAGATAATTGAATACTT
This sequence comes from Cenococcum geophilum 1.58, assembly GCF_001692895.1. Classification (NCBI taxonomy): domain Eukaryota; kingdom Fungi; phylum Ascomycota; class Dothideomycetes; order Gloniales; family Gloniaceae; genus Cenococcum; species Cenococcum geophilum. Next base: position 1,788,052 of record NW_027137579.1, on the reverse strand, counting down.
ATGTAAGCAATATTGTTGAATACCGTACTAAGATATAGCCTGACTGGACATTGTTGAGTAACCTCTATCGCAACGTTATTTGCGAAGTCTCTGAACCACTCCTTGCGAGATTGATAATCTTTATTCTCTTTAGGTTGCCGCTCCGCCCAGTTTGCAGCCTTTGTTATAAGTATTATAATATATTTGAGATGTAGATCTCCATCGGAACCCTCTCGTAGCGGTTAGTATTGAAATATTCTTTGGGGAGCGTGAGAATAAGGAGGGAGGTATTATAGATTTTGTTCTTTAGGAGAGTTAATAACAATTGTATGCGGAAATCTAATCTACTAGTAGGGTGTACGAATTATGCTTGAAATTTCTATTAATACTGCGCCGGTAACACTACGATCTATTAATAATATGGAGACGAAATCCACTCTCACTATCCCTAGTTATATGGTGACGCCCTAAATGCGACCAGTTACAATTTTCCTTTGTTAGGTTTATAGGTTAGGAGTGTATAACGGGGCCGTAGAGTGGCTCGTATCCTCTGAGTTCCTAAGAGGTAACGAGGGAGATTTGTATGCTCTTTTTGAGCCGAGATTTTGTTCTAGTGTTTTAGCGATGACGGATAAGGAGATGTTTATGGGCTGTAAGATGTGGAGTCGTTAACGTAAAACCTTATCCGTTTGTCTCCATTTCTGTCAATGTATCTATATACCTGAATAGTAGATTGTTTATAAGTCGTTTCTGGGCTTAGGTTGCTAGCTGGTTGGCCTGGCCTAAAATAGGATAAAATATATCTGGCCTATACTATAAAAGGTGAGAAGCGAAGGTTAAAGACAGATATGAAGTAAAAATTGCCCTATAACTGTTAGTGATTTAAATAAGAGTAGCTAGAAAAAAAGTACCTAGTATATAGCTAAGCTATCCTTTAGAAGTTTTAGTGGGAGGACTAGGGATATAATAATCGTAACACTTGTGAGAAATAGTGAGATGACTTGTATCTAGCCCTAGATTCTAGCGCCTCTACTTATTAAGCGAAGTAAATACTTTTAGCATTCCTAGGTTAAGAAGTAGATTAGATAAATTTGCTTTATAACAAGAATGCTATATATTGAGCAGCGTACTCCGGCTTTTATCCTAAGAGTTCTACTTTAATAAATTCAGTGTTTAGAGTCTAAAGTTAAAACCTTTTATTTACACAAATGCCGAAAATAATGTCAAAGCCACCTCTACTATGGTAAGAAACGACCATCCGGCTAGAACCCTGTAAGAGATGGCTTGGCCAGACGTTTCTGCTACGCTAGTATTGAGTAATGTGGTAGTTTTTAGGATTTGCGAACGATATTAGCTATAGAGAAGGAGGTTAGGCACCGCACTTATAGATAAAAATATTACCATTTCTAGCGCGCAATCTATTACTGCTAGGGAAATATTTTCGAACTTCTGTCTAGTCTTGTGCTGCTTTTAGGCGATTTCTAAAAATGCAAATGCCGAAACTGTAAAAGTAATGTGTGCCCCGTGAGCAATGACCATAAAAACCTTAGTGGAGCTGTAGAAGGGTGTATGTTTCTAAAAAAGGATGTAAATGCTAATACCTATTGCAAGCACGTAAGCTATAGTAGTAGTAATAGTGAAGGAAAGCACGATTGCGGTAGTATTGAAGGAATAGGTAGAGTCTATTTCAATAAATAAGTCCTGTTAGTCTAAGTGGCGTAGAAATAAGGTAAATAAGACTATAGTTTACCCAATTACGTTAGAGCAGAGTGCATCTGCAAGGAATATAAGGTAAAGAAAATTGGTGAGGCCTTAAGGCAACGGGGCAATTGTGTGATTAACGTGCGTCTTTGATCGCCAGGCGTAATTGCTCTATATACTACTAAGCGTCCGTCCTCCCCCTGCCGTGATATTTGATATTGGACACATTTAAGGATTTCTTGATAACTGCCCTCCCCTAGAAGCCAACGTCAGCTCCCTGATAAAGGGGTATTGCTATAGCAATTACTTCTTTCTTCTTGGGGAGCGCTCTATGCCGTAAAGCCGAAGAAAGATTGGGATTTGTTGTATGTTAAGCTGCCGCTAAATTTATATGGGAATGTTAATATGCCCGTAGCTTACAGCTTATAGCCTTTGAATGGCAACTCTATTTGTTTCTAGGGATCGTTTGTGAAGGCTATAAAGATGACACCGAGACTCAGGCTAGGCCTGCCCGTGGGATCTCTGATAAAAAAATCGTTGTAGCTTGGGGGTTTTATGGAGTCTTGTATTGGCTTCCGCCATGAGTTTGTTTCCGGAAGTTTAATAAGGCGTTGAAAATCTAGCCTCTCTATGGTGGTATTAGTACGTTAGTGCTGTTATTTTTTTTGATTATTTGCGTGAAAAGCGCCTATGTAAGGAGGCTATGAATATTCCTTCCTGTTTGGGAGAAGGGGCTATGTTATTGAATTGGATGGTGGCTATAGGTTGTGCTACTGAGAACGCTAATATAGCCATGGCTATATTAGCGCTCTCAGTGGCGCTCTCTAAACGACCTTAAGGTATAAGCTTCCCCCGGATATATCTATTTCCTAGTAACCTTTCTATATTTATACCAACGGCCTTTAACAATAGGCGCTGACCTTAGTAGGCCTGAATTCTAAAAATTTACGCATTTATCATTCGATAAGGCTATAAAGAACGAAGAGGTACTTTAGTTAAGTGTCCTTTATATAAATTCGCTAACTCTTCTATAAGTTTAAAGATCTTGTTGCTTCCTTAGTCTAGACATTGCCTCCAGAAACAAAGCAGGCTTTAGGATCTCTTGTCTTAAACAATTATTTAGTATCTAATCCTTCTCGAAAAGAATTATAAGCCGCTGAGCTTCTGTCTGATGCTAACGGTCCCTTATTAAACGACAGCTTAATATTAAACCCCTCTTAAAATGGACTACGAATGACTAAGTTTCCGTTTAATGCTAACGATCCTTTATTAAACGACAGCTTAATATTAAATCCCTCTTAAAATGGATTATAAGTCGCTAAGCTCCCGTCTGGTGCTAACGGTCCCTTATTAAATAACAGCTTAATATTAAACCCCCCTTAAAGAGAACTACAAATTGTTAAGATTTTAAAAGGTATAAGATTTTAGTGCTTACTAAAAATAACGCCAGAGTAGCTCTATATTAACCCTAAAATCTGAAAGCAGTACGTAGGGTAGACCGGTAACTGGACTCTCCTCTTTACTATACCTATAGCCTAGTTACAACTATAAGGAAATACTATTGCCTACTCCCAACTATAAAGAGACTTTATTATCCACTTATAACCTTGGGGAGTTATTAGTGCTAGCTTGGGTGCGCTATATAATGCTACTGTGCTTATTAAGCAGAATGCTCTTATTGACTCCATCCGCTGGAGATTCCTTATGGTGTTCTATAACGGACTATGTGAAATGGTTAAAGACACGGAAGCACTAGCTGTACTTATCTCTAATAGCACTGGGATCGGGCTTAAGGAGGTGAAGGAAAAAATGGATGGTTGGGTTTTAGATAGTAGAAGGTGGCGTGCTCTAGCACTATCTCTTAGTTAGGGTTCCTTATTTCTGCTTCTAGAATTAATAAGCAATGATTTATAAGTACCCGAATATCTAGAAAGGTTAAAATACTAACAATCTAGATGGCTTCGTCTGCCGCTAAGTGGTTATAACCGCGAGGCGGTAGTTGATAAACTTAAACTTTTGGGTATTGTAGAGAATGCGTAGTCTAAAAAGGTGGACGACTTGGGCGCAGACAAGCTGAGTGCTGACGAGCTCGGTGTGACGATTAAAGACGGCTTACTAGACCCCTTTAAAGATATTGCCAAATCTGTCTACTACTAAATAATAGAGGTAATAAATGCTCTTAAGCGGGGACGGCGCTTAGTTGCGAATAAAAGCTATAGGTCCAAAAAAGCCCGTCGTGATATCCCCTCTACCGCTCCGGTAGTTACTCAAGATATAATTTTAGGTGTGGAGATAACTAGACCTAGTGATGAGAGCTACTACCTGGCGGACTACGGCTTAGTACTACAACCGGGTCTTACCTAAGAAAGGGAAGATGGTATAAGTGGGCTAACCGTAAACGTATAAGTCTTGGTTACTAGCCGGAGCCCTAATCCAATATAAGGAATCTTTCCGAAATCTTCCTATGGAGGGAACGACGTAAGACTAGGCGCGATTATCAGCCCTATTAACCCTTACTATAATTTGTATGTAAACTCTCTAGTCCGTCCTACTGAATACTGGTAGGGTGGGCTATATAACTACCTAAACCTACTACTTGCCTAGGATCCTTCTACTCTTTATAAATTTTATAAGGGCGGGCTATATAACCACCTAAACCCGCTACCCGCCTAGGATCCTCCTACTCTTTATAAATTCTATAAGGGTAGGCTATATAACCACCTAAACCTGCTACCCGCCTTGGATCCTTCTGCTTTTAACGAATTCTATAAGGGCGGGCTATATAACTACCTAAACCCGCTACCCGCCTGGGATCCTTCTACTCTTAATGAACTCTATAAGGGCGGGCCATATAACTATCTAAACCCCCTACCTGCCTTAGACCCTTTAAGTCCTATTTATTAAGGTTAATATTGAGGGCTGCCAGATACCGGATTGATGAATGGCGCCCTGCCCACCTTTTACGAGAATAGTGGATCAGCAATGAATAGCTATGTTGATTCCTCTTCTACCGCTTTCTCTATAGGGTATAATAATGGCTCTAACCCGTAAGCCTTAGCAAATTCTAGCACCCTAGGCGTGATATCTTCCTTAAATTTTAACAGCATTCCGGCTTTCAACTATGTATAACCCTTGCGTTCTCCTTACCCTTCTATAGTTACCTACGAGATGGTATTTTGACGAAGCTATGTGGATATATGCGCGAGCCCGCCTCCCTTACCTTTAAAGTACTGAAGCATATCCTCCGGCGCAGCTAGCATATCACCGCTCTTAAGCTAAAAGGGCTGGAAATTTCTTTCCCTTGAGACTTGAAATAGCGGAAACCCGTTATCCCGATCTAAATTGCTAAGTGCTAATATTACTATAGCCGTATTCACTGATCCGCGCACGCTGGGGCTAGGTTTTTCTAGTTTTGTGTATACTACCAGGAATGAATTTTTGAGTGAGAGCTTATTGGAGGTAGTGTTAAGTATAGTAGCGGCGTGTTCTTTAGCTTTCTGGTTCTTATTTATTAGCATAAATTATGTATTATAAATGTCAACAGTACCTCTAGGTATGTAGAAATAATCTTCTTTATTTTTGGAGGGGTGCCTAGTGTATAGAGAGGCTCTGGAAAGTTGCGCGAGGAATAATATTCGCCCTATATTGCTAGTTGTTTACGTAAGCTATTTGTATCTTGGCTCTCCATACTACGGAGTATCTTTGGTGTAGTTATAGTGGTGCCTGTAATAAGTAAGACGCGAGTGCGGGATGTAGATGTGTTAAACAGCGGGTAATAAAAAGTGATTATAGTGGGGCTGATTTCGGTCTAGGCAGTGCCCCTTAGTATAGGCACGTGATATTTAGACGTCTTAAGGCTGTTATTTATGCCTATTGCAAACCTTATTCCTGTCGCTCTAACAAGAAACGTTATACCATAAACCCTTTCACCGGCCTCTTTTATATATACTGCTATAACTAATATATAAGTCGCATATTACTTTATAAATAGATGCCTAATATCTCCACGTAGATGCATAGGCGGCGCCCCTTCTCCTTCCCGTTTACGCATTTCCCGCTAGCGTATATTTTAACAAGACCCTAGATAGTATACTGCACGCGACCTTTGACCGGCCTCCGTTGTGCGTAGCGCCTCTGGATAATGAATATGTAGCTATACCGATTCCGCCTACCAATTCTTATTTAATCCTAAAGGTAATACTTGTAGGTAAGCAGCTCTACGACTAGCCTCTCTATTTAGAATAGATATGCTAATATCTTGCCCTCCGTAGTTGTATATGCAAATTCTCCCTAAACTTCCCAGTGCCTGGAAACCTCCGCAGATGCATATACGGCTTACTCCCTTATATTTAGCGCCTCCTAATTTACGCCCTGCTTTAAGATATATTTGTAGCGTCTTCTTATCTTATACCGTCTGGAAATCCCAATTTAAGCCTTAAATATCATTCTTAACCTTTATCAATCTTTACTACCCGTAATACTAACACTGGCCCTATATTCTATAAGTGTCTGGAGCATAGCTAGAGGCGAGGCGATATTCGCCCTGTAGGGGCTTCCCATTATACTAGTTCGTAACCTCTGCATATATGTCTGTGGCACACCCGCCTTTAATTTAGGCTTTAATGCCTCTAAGATAGGCATTTACCGGTCTTAGTTACCCGCAGCACTAGTATTAGTGAGGCATTGACACGCCTTTGTCACTACTGTATATATACACCCTAAGCCAGCTTGGCTAATACACACCGCAATCTATACCTCGCTATTGGATCTACAACATCAAGCCGATATTTTAGTAGCGACGTCCCAAACCAAAATTTTGCCTTTATTTAGCTTAATACTCTATTAGAAAAACCGTTTTTACGCATTTACGTTCAGCATCAAATTAATCTCTATTACACTTTTTGCCCAAATGGATTGACAACGCAGCTTCGACTATTTTAAGAATCTTCCCTATTAAACCGAGGATGAAGTGGATAGAGTGAGGGCTCTGGAGAGTTGCGTAGGGAAACTCTATATCGCGGTGGCTATAAAACAGTATTGTCGCGCAGACTCTTTACTAATGTGTATTTTAAACTTATTATACCTAAAATTTAAACTTCCTCGCAATACTTATCTGAAGCTTGTAAGACTTTGTTTCGAGCTAGGGTTAGTATAAGGGTTAGATATAGGATATACAAGAAATTTTCAAAATATGTTTGTGACTCTGGTAAAGTAATAGCTTTCTTAATCATTTCTCCTAGTTTAACATTTTATTCGCTAATATACTACTTACAGTTGGAAATACCGCCTTTGGTATAGGAAAGTCCTAATACTTGATTGGAGACGCGCTGTTAAAGAACTTAAGGCTAAGTTCCTGCCTAATAAATCTAGAACCGTTTATCCTAAAAACATAGACCGTCTTACCGGCTTATTGATCCGAGTTTGTAAGTCCGCTTGTCTTTACTTTAATCCAGAATAGATTCCTGCTATATTTAAGGAGTTTCTGCCCTACTTTAGCATTATTAACCCAGAGCATGCATATGTGGTAATTACGTTACTTAATCTATTGTTCCTAATAGTCCCTATAGAGCAGACTACCGAAAAGCAACAATGCTACCTACCAACTCTCTTTAATGCTTGGTCCTAGGTTACTTACTTATAGTTTGCTGACGAGAATTTTGTTAATCTATTTTCTAGGCTCGCTAAAGACTCTTTACTCGTAAGATATATCCCGTTTTTGGAGTATGGTGTCTTTACCAATTAACAATCTGCGCTTATTTTCACTGCTATTTTACGGCTTCTTAATATACCTAATAAAAACTTAAACTCTGCTTATTAATAAGTTAGAGAACATTCTCGGAGAGTAAGGGCGTAACTTAAATCTGATACCAAAAGCCCTCCTACTACCCAGAATGTCGCTTAATTGATTATAATGTCCTTATCTCCCGCCTGTTTAGTCTATTTAGACTTGGTTTTATTAAAGCTAGAAAACCTCCTACAAGCCGTTGAGATATACTTCTATCCATTAAATTCTGGCGACTAGACTCTAACCTTATTATAACTAGTCTTCCATTTAGCTGATATGTTCGTCTTACGCTGGAATTAAGAGCGAAGTGGTGAGATGGAGGTATTAGATAAGAGGAGACTTAATAACGCTCTTAAGCGTTAATTCGTACTATGCTTACGGGAGGCCGTATTTATAGGAATTTTCGCTAAGACACCTTCTGCCATGGAACTTGCTATATTAACTCTTTAACTCCTAGCCTTTTTTAACTAGGACTTAATCCTGCCTAAAGCCCTCTAGCGGATATATCTAGCCATCTAGGGCCTAATTAAAGTCCACAGAATAATACCCTTAATCCGAGCGTTGAGCGTACTGTTTAACATTATAGCAAAGGCGAAAGGCTATAGGTGTTACATTACAACACTCCTTAGGCTTGTCCTTCCGGGTATTAACGCCAATAATCTAGAGAAGATATTACACATATTATCCTGCATAGAAGTTATATCCTATACGGTACCGTTCCACAACCTAATAAAGGAGAAGATAGCGGGTTATAATAAGCTAGTGCAGGAAGATAATATAAATACCCTAGCGGAATACGACTTATACCTGGCTGAGCGGTAGATAACTAATTAGATCGTCCGGTTAGAAAGCGGCGACATTGATATTAACTATAAGAAAGAGTTAGACGACCATCAGGAAAAAGCAATTCTGAAGTTATCCACCGTAAAAGTCTTAGGATTTGTCGCATTACTATTTAACCGGGTCTTCGCCCTTCTGGAGAAGTTAGAGAGGCCTAATAGTTTCCGTTTACATAGCAATTACTTGGAAAATAAGGTGCTGTATATGCTTAGAAGAGCATCTACTATATTTCTTGTAGTATTATCGCCGGATTTATTTAATATGGCGCTAGATAGAATCGCTAGATTTGTAGTAAGTACTGGCTTTTAGCAAACAAGATCCGTAGTGGGTTTTTTATGCAATGTATTTGTAAAGGTTAACCCCAGAAAGTCTCTAAAGCGATTGCTCCCCCTTCTTATTGCTAGTATTCGCAGAGAAATTAATATTTACGGAGCCGGTATAACGGTAGATATGGAGATACTACTAGGGGATTGTATATTAGTGTGGACCATGTATCTACTCGGTTATTCCTTAACTAAAGTTAGAGACTCTGTCCTTGCTTGGAAAAAAGAGCTATTCGCTATCATTAAGTACGTACAGCTAGAATGTAAAGGGAGGCCTAAGATAATTACCTCTGATATTACTAGCCGTCTCCTATATAATTTAACAGCTATATATATCATCAATCACTTAATCTATAAGAAGGACGAACTTAAGAATGAACTTACAATACAAGCATGGGGTAAAACTGCCGACTTAAAGCATGTTATATAGCACAAGCCAAGTAATAAGGAAATTAACTTTGCGGCTAAACTGTTTAGCTTATAGTGCAATATAGCAATTGATTCTTTGGCTAATTTAACTAGATTTACGCCATTAATCAAACAAGACGGTACTGGGAAAGAGTGGTCCGACGAAGTATCTTAATACCTTTACCTTCTTTAATTAGTAATATTAGGGATCTCAACCCTTTTCGATCCTAGGGCTGACCACAGCAATCTTATTATGGGCTGTGACGCCTTATACCAGAGGGGCGGAATTGATATAGATGGTGATAAAGACGGTACTAATTTAGCTAAAATAAAGGACAAGGAGCTAACCTTCCAGCATATGTCGGGTTACCCCTTAGATCGAGGAGGAGAGAATTACTAGTTGGTCCATAAGCTGCGCCGCGAGATAGGTAGAATTATTTATAAGACCCACCAGTTTCTATTTGTAGAGTAGTAGGATAAACCGTAATGCCTTAAGGCGTTGTGCAATGCATCTAAGTTATAGTTTACCTAAATAGGTTCCTACAATGACGAAATGTCCAAAAGGTTAAAGATTTTCGAAGCTCGGCTTGCTCTATTTAAGTTTAAAAGGCTCTAAAAGGAATATCTAAGGCCGCTACTTATTAAGCGGGCATAGTTATATCATTTTTAGAGGTTGAACTGTAACGTGTACTCTAGGCCCCTAAAGAAACCAGAGCTAACTAAGCTACTGCTTTTTAACCTTGTTAATTTAAGCTTATCTGCTTATGAGGAAGTTCGCCAAAGCGCAGGAAATGTACTTAATTAGGTAGTAGGCCAATTTCTAAGGACCGCACCACTTGTTATTCTACTACTTCTGGACGCATTTATACGAGTAGTGGAGGGGGAAAATCTTATAAGCATTAAAGGCGCAATGACCTGTTTGTTATCCAGCTGTATATAGTCTGAAATTTCCTAGCATTAGGGATACATTCTATGTGCTATAAAAGCCTACGTCGAGGCTACTTAAATTAAGAACGATTCTGTGCAGAATCTTTTAAGAGATAAGGAATAGTAAATTATAGACATTGTCAGACCTTGGGAATGCGTAGTTATTCACCAGTATAACTTTGGAAAGGCCATTATCCCAGAGAAAGTTAAGGCCTAAATTTAGGTAAGAAGTGACTTTATAGCGAGCGAGAAAGTAAAGTTGTTAAGGGATTTTATTTAATTGACTAAGGAATCTTACTAGAAGATAAAATAGTATCTAATTATAAAGATTACAGAAAACCTTAAAGTTGCCTATAGTTTAATTGCTTCTAAAGCGTTTATCGATATAATTATAGAAGCCTCTATAGATTCTTATCCGGACCTTTGTCGCATCTCTTAACAGGTTATATATAAGATCTTTAAGTTAGTGGATATATAAATCTTTACTAAACGCAAATATAACAATTATCTTTAAGATGTCGTCTTAGACCCTAACAAAAACCCTTGGACTAACTCTGGTTATAAGTCGGATTTAGGGTCTAAGACTTCTACCGAAAAATACTATACGGATGAGGACCCTTAAACGATAGTGCGGAGTAAATCTCCGTAGGTAGCACGGCTTATTACTATAGGAGTTACATATGACGACCTTAAGGAGAAGGTACTCTCCCGCATTGCGCAGCGATTGGATTAAGAATGGCTATTAAAGTAATTAGAGTTTATGAAGATAGAACCAGATTACGAATTCCAAGAGTCGCATTACATGTTAATTTATTATATATATCGGCTTTTCTTAACTAGGTCTAACTTTGCAGATATTCGAAAATTCGCAGAGAGTGTTTTCGAAGCGTATAGTAACGAAAACTACTGCGGGGTCGCTATAGAAGCCATGACTGCGTTATTCCTTCTTCTTACGGTTTTAGCCCTATATATACTGGAGATGTTTTGGGAATCCGTCTTACCTAAGGCCAGAACGGTTTTACAAGAGCGGTTAGCCAATAAGAATTAGGAGAAGTTTTTAAGGCATATAATAAAAAATAACAACCTAAAACAATTCTGGCCACTTATTAAACCTACGTTTCACGTTAGTATGGAATCTAATGCAGCATCTTAAGATTCCCTTTAGATTAGTCTGCTAGGCTTAATTATTTACTATACTGGTCCACAATATCCAGAAAAGTAGGAGATTTTACAAGGCTTTATAGAGCATCTTAATTATCCGTATAATGCTATCCGTTTAGTAACGGGCATAGCGCTAGCCCGTATAATAACAATTAGCAAGTTATATAAGGATGTTGACTATCTTATTAACGCACAGATAAAATATTCTTTAGTTAGTATCCGACTATATTAGTTAACAGATAAGGAATCTACAATAAACGCTAAGGTCCTTCGCCGACTTAATATATAGCAAAAGCACGACTAAGATTCTTACGTCCGGGCTATGCGCACCCTTTTAATATGGTAGGATACCTGTCTGTTATCTTATAGTTATACTTAGCTGCTTAATTTCCCGCACGAGAGGCTTATCGAGCTTATCCTCTTCATGGTTGCTATTAACAAAGAGACCAAACTCCTAGTAGAAGAAATCCTTAATAAGCTTTCCAATGTCCCTTTCTGCATAGATAAAGTTGGACTATTTGTCTCTGTTTTAATCTGCGTAAGAGCTAAAGTAGAATCTTAGCGTTACTGGTCTCTTATTTTATAGTTTATAGATATTTTTAACTACCACAACCTGTTCCTTATATTGGACAATTAGTGGTGGGACCTTATTAAATATGTCAATAACATGATTTTTAATAAGTAGCCGAAAGTCCGAGCTAAGGCCGCCAATACGCTCACTAGTATAATTAGGGCCTTACCTATAGTGTTTAGCATTAACCGTCGGCGGCAATTATATATAGTGATGTTAAAAAAGAACCATTAACAATAATAGCAAATTCATGGCGCAGTACTCGGCCTTAGTGCTTTACTACTGGCATTCCCGTACTAGACAGCCCTGGCATTATAGCAACGGAAAGTATTAGTTATACTTGTAGAGACCTTGCGCTTAGGTTTAGGGCTGGTGGACAATAGCGTAAAGGAAATTTTGGCGGTCTTTAAGGAGAAGAGATAAGATACATGGCTTAAGGACAGAGAAGTAATTATCCCCCATTAGATGATTCCAAATAATGCTAAATCGCCTATTAGGGATTCTCTTTAGATCGGCTAGAGGTCTTAGAAGATATGTAACCGATAAGCTACTTCGCCTAGAACTATTATCCCCCCAACTAGCAAATAAAGGATAAGAGGTAAGTGAGAAAAGTAAGGGAAATATAATAGAAGTACTTGATAAGAAGGCAAGTAGAGAAACTAGCAGGTAGTATAGTCGTCATAAATTAATTTAATAAAATTTTTCTTTATTTCTGTTAGGTGCCAGTACAGTATATAGCTGCGAGGCGCATGCTATTCGCATGCGAGCTACATGCTGCGCACGTGACCCGGGAGACCTCTTCCATGCCCTTGCACTAAGACGCCCCCTTTCCTTAAGGATTCGTCTTTTGGTTTCTTGCAACCTACTAATATATCCTATTATTCTGTTAATTGGACTCCCTGTCTACCTCGTGCCTTATATTAATAAATATTATTTAAAATAATATTATACTATATACTATATGTTGACCAGACAATTTAGAATGAGAGCTTTGTCTTTTGAAATGAGACTTTGGAGCCTCTAATAGAACCCTAAAACGCGTTGCCCTTCTATATACGCCTACCACTATCTAATATCGGCTCGCTGAATCTAAATAGATGGAGTTTTAACTCTAATAAATGCAGTAGGGATAAATATAGACGTAAGACGTAGCGGTTAGATTGAGATACGGAGGAAGGAAGTAGTGAATGGGCACGGCACAGAGTGAAACGGGGCGAATACTTATAGCAACCCAGTAGTCTATGGGCGATGTACTATTCTAAAATCTTACTAGGCACTTTAACGCCACCTATGACCTGTTATCTATCCCTTCCCCTTTAGAACTGGCATTGCTGGATCTATTAGATGGACTATAAATATTGTATTCGTTTCCTTAACTAAATTCTCTTAGGTGCCTTATGATGGATAAAGCCCCATCTTTACAACTAGGTCACGCGGTTAACTCTGCTTAATGTTAAGGGATTAGCTAAGACGTTGCCTAAATACCCTCTTATATTAAGGCGCTATATTTCGATTTATGCTTATTAGGCTGCAAGCTAAGCCTTACTTTAAGTATTGTTGGTAAACGTCTCCGTCGGTAACGCAATACCTATTAACTAGCTTTAGCGAAAGAGTATATAAGACCCCCTTATACGATTATAGCGCGTTAGTGGACTTAATCTAAATAAAGAGTGAATTGGGTGGCGATACAGGACTATATTGACTATATTAGTGGGGCGCAGCACGCGGGCTGTAATAGAGAAGTGAGGATCGGATGGCTTAGCACCAAACTTATAGAACGAAAGGGCTGCTGTAGATGGGTGTGTTATTAGTAAGGGAATTTCTAGTCAACCTGCTTGGTTAACTAATTTGCTAAAGCTGAAAGCGTATGTATTATATAGCTAGACACTAAATAGGACGTACTAATGCTTTGGTATTGCATACGCCCAAAAACCTATAGCTATATGATCAACACGCGCGTTTAATAATAAGGCCCGATCAGTCATTTTCGGAGCCCCTTAAAATCCCTAATCTTGTGTCGCGACTATTTTATATACGGCCACTGCCAGTGTATAGAATTTGTTAATAAAGGCCCTTGGTTACCGTTAGGGCTATATATATATATCGTATACTTCTCTATTAACTAATCACTTAAAGTGATTTAAGGATTGTGAATGTTAAGACAATGTTTGTTAAATTTGACGACACTATTCTGATTATAAATATTGACCCTAAACCTAGGCCATTACTTCTTAAACGCATTCTCTCTTATCTACTCTCTTATCTATATAATAATGGGGATGGCCGCTATTAAAAGATGCGGTTTAATAGAAGTGGGTAGTTTTAGGCTAAGCCATCTATACCCACTGCTGATTAACGTTTAGTTGATGACTACGTTAATGGCATTCCGAAGGCAGCAGTAACTATGTCTTTAGAGCCGCAGTTTATAATCTTTTAGCGGTTCGCACTGGAATTAATATAAGTCCTTTTGTGTTACTAGTGCAAGGTTAGCGAGGCAAAAAAAGCACTAAATAATTATAATAGGGAGCGCACAGGCGATATCATATCCTTCTATAATGAGGAACGAAATAAACTCTTAACTGCCTTGGATAGTGCGCTTCGGGACTACGGTAAATTAACCTGAATATAAACTTATGGCTGTGAACGGTAGCTAATATATCTAGGTATAAGGGTGGCTCTTGCCTAATAAATACTTAGCATCCCTAGGCCCAATAGTTGAGATATGCACAGCTTTTTCAATCTCTTTTACAACGATAAAGAGGTTATGGAAGCGTTTTTTAAATGTTATACGGCTCCTATGTCTGACCTGTTTACACTCGGTACTCGGTGGGATTTATAGCTTTACGCGCTGTTAGGTCATTCGGCCTGCCGATCTCCGTTTCTAAAGGTATTCTCACCGCATCCTTAAGCCTAAATGTACTGATTAAAGTAGCGTATCTTGTTAACGGCGGAACAGATAGCAAGGTCTAATAATATAATTATTAATCTAATAGACAATACTAGGATTATTTATTTAATCCGAATTATGTGCTATCTATTCTTAGTTATCTTTTTATGGTCACTATATTTTACTACACTTTCCAGTGCCATTGTTCCTTTTGCCACTATATTACTCATTGTTAGAGATATGTCGTTCCACTAAGTATTCGTTCCTATTGCAGCGTATGTCTTAGGCCCTGTTTTTCTCCTTTATAAACACTAAGGTAGCATACTAACCGGAAATTTTATATAGGTTTTGTATTATATATAAGGTTATAGCTAAGAGCGGCAGTAGCCCGGTTATAATAGTTTAGACCTACCCCTATAACTGGAGCGATAAAGTACTATTGGGATAGATGGAAACAGTAACCGGGGAAAGTTTTCTATAAGGGCCTTAGAGCCTGGATCTAATTTAAATTCGTTATTCTTAATTTAATACGGTCCCTTTATTTTTTTCTTTATAGAAAAGGAATGTACTGCTATTTGTTTTGCTGTAAGCTGCCCTTAGGCTATCTGTATCTTTCTTATGAAAATTTTATCCTATCGAAAATAAATAAATCGGGTTGAAAACTTTCCTGCTAGAATTATATCTATTTAATCCTAAAAACCCTTGTCGCCTTATTTGTAGCAGGCTTTGAAGCTTGGCCGGTCAGGCTATGATAAAGGCACACGCCCGTCGATTCAGTGGCGGGCCTTGCAGTTATCGTAGAGGATGTTCGTCGCTCCGAAGCCAAGGGGCTCTACGGCGCGAGATATAGCAAGGCATCCGGCGAGGCCCCGTGGCGTTGGCGTCGGGTTTATGGCGTCCGCAATAGGCCGCAAGGACTGGCCGGCAGCTGCGGGTTGGCCGTTACTAACTGTAGTGTTAGCGGGCATGGGATGGTAGCGGGCGAGGCGCGAGGGCTAGGTAGGTAGTAGGGGTAGCAGTAGGACGTTGTCTTTCCCTCCCTTTATAGACAAGAGCTAAGGGGACATTAGGAAGCAAGAAATAGTTACGTTAATGGATTACTTATCTAACGTCTACTCGCTAAAGTAAATTGAAGCCTAAGTTCTATGATTCTATGAGATAATAGCTGCTTTAATTGCTACTATTTGCTAGGGTTTACCATTTCTCTACCTAGTAACCTCTAATAATGTCCAGCGAGACTTATAGCAACCTATTATTTTATATTAGGCTGTTTATATCGCTGGAGGAATATTTTATACCTAATCCTCTTTAATATGTTTCTTAAACACTAACTTAATCACATTTTTAAAGACAGACTCTATTATATTAACTCTTAGCCGCAAAACTCCATTCCGTTTCTACGGGTGTACTTTATTAGCTAAATTTAAAATGGCCTATAGGGATATGCGTACTTCTAATTCTATAAGCTTCTCCCACTTACCCTTTAGCACCTTTACCCTTTACTCTAAGGCTACCCTTTCCTCCTATAGTTACCATCCTGTTAGATAAGTAGAATACTTCTAAGAGGCATATATACCTTTTTAAGCGCTAATGCATCCTCTAGGCCCTCTATAAATAGAGTGGAGGTGTATAAATCTGGATATTGAGTGTCGGAGGTTTGGCTAGATGCTATACCATTTCCACCAACAAAGTAGTATAAGAAGCTGTGTGTATTGACTTCTCTAGTATCGGCGGTATGCGTAGGCACATTACCCTCCGTGGGCGATTTTTGGAAAGCCATTCCGTGAATTGAAATATTGGTAGAACTGACGATAGCTAGTTGAGTATGGAGCGTGCCTTATATATTTGGTAGCTACTCCTTAAGTAATTAACAGTTTAATAAGAGCTTAGGAATAGATTACCAGAGGATGGCGGTTTGGAGTTTTTAGCGTGTTTAATAAAGAATTTTTTTTTTAAAGAATAAACGTCGTTTAATAGAGAATTCATGCAGCTTACCCGCAAAAATTGTAAAAGTGGTCTAGAAATTCTAAGAGAAAAGTCAAGTTCTTGGGCCCCCTGCTTTATAAAGCTGTGCCGTAGTTAACGCTTACGCTCGGTTGCGGGTTAGTAGAGGTAAGATTGTGCTTTAGATTTCTTATCATTATGGGCTCTCCGGCTTTCTACTTTACAAAAGCTGTGCTGTAGTACACGCGTTGCATTTGTTACGCGCTAGGCCTTTTACTAAACAAGTTACGAATAAGGGATTAGTAGGGATAAAGTAGGGGACGCACATTCTATCTGTGCTTACTTATATAAAAGCGGGGTTATATGATAGTTACAATCTATGCAGGTAATAGTTTATATGAGTTAATGCGATTATTACTCTTGTTTCCCTTGGCAAACTAGATAAATAAAGAAATTAAATGCGCTTTGTTTATCTAATTTCCTTAGGGAATTTAATAAGAAGCGAGACGCGGCGAAAACAGGACTAGGTAATAGTGGTGCTATCCTATACGCCGTTAAGAAAGGCGTACGCACAAGCAAACCAACTAGAGTCACTAGATTGAATTGAGTCTTGGCGAAATAAAGTTGTAAATTTGATTAGCGAATTAAGGCTCTAAATCGTTATAATAAAGCTTAAAATTTATATATAATTGATTCTATTGTATGCTAATTAGGCTAGTAAGGTCCTTCTTTATAG